>NC_141047.1:22073874-22330036 GCF_041138505.1 Cibotium barometz | reverse complement strand
TCGTCATATGTAATGTCAAGTGTCAAGTGTCTTAAATGATCCACATTATATATGGCGAGCTCGCCATATATAATGTCAGGTGTCAAGTGTCTTAAATGATCCACATTATATAACTAATATCATATAATGTGAGGTGTCTTAAATGATCCACATTCCTATTATGAATGTTGATTTGTCAAGAAATTCGACCAATCCTAAATTCTCCTCAATCACTCTCATTCCTTTGAAGCACATACCTAGGCCTAACAACACGGAATCTATTTTATACTCTCTCTCTCTCTCTCTCTCTCTCTCTCTCTCTCTCTCTCTCTCTCTCTCTCTCTCTCTCTCTCTCTCTCTCTCTCTCTCTCTCTATATATATATATATATAACTAATATTATATAATGTCGTGTTAGGTGTCTTAAATGATCCACATTCCTATTATGAATACTGATTGGTCATTAAATTCGACAAATCTTAAATTCTCCTCAATCACTCTTATTCCTTTGAAGTCATAGATTTATAGTCACACAAATTTAAGCTTGACAACATCGAATCTATTTTATGCTATTTTCTACAAGACTAGAAATTAGTTTTCAAGTTTACACACTTTTTTACAAGACCAGAAATTACTTTTCAAGTTTACATGCTTTTTGTTACACATTTCCATCCTCTTTGTTACTATCTTTGATCCTCTTTGCTCTTTGGTTGCTCCACTCTAGCGCATTTTGATCCACTCTAGCGCATTTTGATCCACTCTTTCATTCACCTTCATTGTTGTTCGAGGATGGTTGCTCCACTCTAGTGCATTTTGATCCACTCTTTCCTTCACCTTGACTATTGTTCGGGGATGCACGCTTCAATCTTTCTTGTGTTTTTAAGAAAGTTTAGGAAATGTGGAAACTATTTTCAGATCCCATGGGTAGTAGTACTTAATTAGATTTGCAATATAAGCCTTTTCATAATAACAAATCCAATCTCTCGGTGTTTATAGTGATTAGGAAAGAAAAATTTAGTGCCTTTGGTACCTAGCAACACATCCTCTTAGACTAAACTTTTTGTGTTTAATATGGAACTCTCAGACAGGTACCTTGTGACACAGAGTAAGATTGACCTTGATTTTGACAAAACTCCTAAACCTGATATGATAGACTTAAACCATTGAAGCAAGTCAAGAGCTAGAAACCTGATATGATAGACTTAACTATTGAAGCAAGCCCAGAGTTGGAAACTCTACATGAGTAGTATGAGCATGACAATATCGTTAAGACTGATAGTAGATGATAGCACCAATGCAATGCTTCTTAAAAAATGGTAATAGGTTGTTGTAGCATAAGAAAGTAGGAGAAATCCCAGATGTATACTATGGCAATGTATTATTTGGACTTCCATGCATTGGTAAGGACCAAATTTTACTAATGATAGGCATGGAACAAATGTACAATGGTCATTGTTGGACAAGACTAGTGAGAGACCTATGTGAAGTTTCTTAGAGTTATGTGGAAGAGCTATTGTGGAGGTGTGTTTGAGTGCTAATATTCCCTTTGTGGTAGTTTTTTAGTAGCTCCACAACAAAACCGTATGTCATGGCATGGTATGTGAACATAAGTGAACCTCAAGCATTCGTTTGAAGATCAAAAGGATTCCTTATCATATTGTGTTGTTTTGTAGGCAAGTTATCACATAGAGTTCCTAGCATAAGAATTTTAATTGAGGTTATAGTTCCTTACAGTTTTTTTATTGCAAGACACCTCTAGTCTTCATAGCTCATTATGTAGCTTGTGTGTACTATTGTATGCCGGGAAATGCATGTTCACGGGTGATGATATATCACGGGTTTCACAACCATGAGGTTCAGAGATGCACTTCACGCGAGAAGTAATCAGAAGAACTGAGGAGCTTGTTAAAGAAGTAAATTTTTGACATATCTTCCTCCGTCCCACAAAAGCTTCAAAAGTGTATTGTAAAGTGGCTTGTCATACAAATAGGTAACACATTGTTTTTTGAAACATGTCTAGGGCGATCATATATTTTCTTAAGTGTTGGAATTTACCAAGACATAATTGCCTCACATGTTCAAGACATCAAAGAAAAGTGGGCATGCACAAGGACCAGAGTTAAGTATACTAGAGTTGAAAACCTATGAGTTCTTTCATGGTAGCTATTTTCCAAGGCCCACAACCGAGGAACACAAACGATGTCATGTTTTTAAGATGTCAACCGTGCTAAGCCTTCTTCTAAAGTGGATTTGGTCCCAACTAGATGCGGTGAACTGCCAGTAGAGATTTGAAGTGATCACGTGTGAAGTGTTCAAGGCTAGACCACTATGGCCACCCATGTTTACAGTCTCAAGTGAGGGACAAAAGAGATTACTATGTTGCTAATGTCAATGTTTATGTTAAGAAAACATTAATACTTTTTTTATATGCAGTGTTAAAGGGCTCATGACATTAGCAACATGCAAGATGAAGAAGGAGGATATCGTTGCACAAGTTCTATTTTGGAGAATGCTAAATGAGGTGGTAGAGAGAAAGTGTTATATACACATTATATGTGCATATACTAGGAGGCTAACCCACATTAGGCTTGTGAACATGGGAGCATGGGAACAAGCTCTAGTGGAGCATGGGTTAGGACTAACCTTAAGGGTTAAGGTTAGGGTCAGGCATCCAAGGGTCACACATGGGCAATGGAGAGTTAAGAGTCACTTGAGGGCCCTCCTATATAATAGGGGCATGGGGCACACTCAAGGGATGTTCTCTTGTGTAGAGGATTGTATCTACATTCTTGCCATTTCACTATAGAGCTGAGTGCTGTTGTATTGGAGTTATACCTCTTGGTGGTATGGGAAGGTATGTGGTACTCCATTATATTTCATGTAACCCTTGGGCTCGGGGGTGGTAGAGTTTATGCCTGATTTACTCCATTATATTTCATGTAACCCTTGGGCTCAGGGGTGGTTGGGTGGTAGAGTTTATGCCTGATTTATGCATGTTTATGCATATTAATTATCTAGAGAGATCTTAGGGTTTTAACAGTGGTATCAGAGCTATCTCTAGCTAATTGTTGTTGCTTCTACTTTCTTATTCCAAATTTTTAGCATTTTTTTTAAAAGTAAATTTTTATATTTACTAAATAAAATGTTATTTTATTGGTTTGTTTTGGTGATTTTGTTCGTGGATCGTCGATATGGCGATTGGAACGCGTGTTACTTCTGCCAATGAAGTTGCATTCAAGAAAGAATTTGTCCAACTAGAGGATGAATTCGAAGTTATTGCCAAGTTGGTTAAGAATAGCACGAGTCTTTTGATAACTATGTCCAAAAGTTTAGACAGTTGGCTGTTAAAGCCAAGTCTGATGATCATACTTTGTGTGGTATTTTCATCAATGGATTATCTCGTGATTATCAATACGAGGTAAAGAAGATGCAAAGTTAAAACGGCTGAAGATGCTATTCAGGCTGCTCAGGTTTTTCATAAGACAATGGTTGGCGCCAATTCATCAAAACCAGCGTCAAATGAAAAGAAACCCACGTTCACTTATTCAAACAGTGGACAAAAAAGGAAATTGGTTTTCACACCAAAACCAAAAAATGGTGACAATGCCAACAAAAAATTAAAGTTTGTGAGTAGGGAAAAACTTACATGCTTTAAATGCAAAGAGAAAGGGCATACAAAGAAATTTTGTCCTTTGAATGAAGCTACAACAACTTCGGCGCCTGTTCAAAAGGTAGCACCGAAAAAGTTTATTCCAAGGAAATCTATTCACATTACAGAACTTCAAGGTAAATTCTCTGAAGTTAATGTTTCGCATCTTGAAGGAACCCAATGTTCAGATTGTACTTTCAATAAAGATATTTATGGTCCAAACGAATTATTTCGTGTTCATGGATCAGTAAAAGGACATCAGGTTCATATCTTGTTTGATCCTGGTAGTACTCACAATTTTATTGACAATATTGTGGTACAAAAGATGAAGCTGGAAACCATGTAGAATGATCACATATACAAGGTCAGGATGGCTGGAGGACAAGTCCAATTTTGGGACAAGAAGGTGTCAAATTTACCATTAGACATCCAATTGTACTCAAATAGGCTTGATTTCCATGTCATGAGCTTGGGTCATATTGATATAATTTTGGGAATGGAATGGTTTCATAGCAAAAATAAGAATTGTTCTATTGATTGGGTCAAACATTTGATGTCTTTTCATCACAATGGAAGCCTTGTAACTCTTAAAGGAAACATTGTTGTACCCAAGGAAACTTTTATCAATGAGCTAGAATTAATGGAAGATATTTTTAACTATGAACTTTTCCAGTTAGTGTCTTCGTATATTCATTTTGATGCAAACACTGTTTCTTTAGATGTTTGGGAAAGTAAAGTGTTAAGTTCCATTAAAAGCGAATTTCAGGATGTATTTCCTGATGAATTGCCTCATGGATTACCTCCTAAACGAGAGGTGGACCATAAAATAGAGCTAGTACCAGGGGCTGAACCTGTTAGTATTCCTCCATATCGGCTTAGCCAATCTGAGGAGGATGAGGTAGCCAAACAACTAGCTGAATATTTGAGGATGGATCAAATTAGGGTGCACTAGTTCTCCTGGTTAAGAAAAAGGATCAAGGTACCTGGAGGATGTGTATTGATTATAAACGTCTTAACAAGGTTACAATTAAAAATAGATACCCATTGCCTAGATCAGATGATCTTATTGATAGGTTGCATGGAGCTAAGTATTTTACAAAGCTTAACTTGCGAACAGGTTATCATCAGATCCGTATAGCAAAGGAAGACGTTCCTAAAACTGCTTTTAGGACAAGATATGGCCATTATGAATTTTTAGTGTTACCATTTGGTCTGCACCAGCAACTTTCCAACAGATGATGAATGATATATTTCGAGATCTGTTAGGAAAATGTGTGGTGGTTTTCTTAGATGATATTTTGATATACAATAAAACTTTGGATGAGCATGAGAGTCATCTTAAAGAGGTTCTAGGAAGGCTCAGGAAGAAAAAGCTGTATTGTAAATTATCTAAGTGTGATTTCTTTAAAAAGGAATTGTTATATTTAGGTCATAAGATCTCTCGAGATGGCTTAATTATAGACTTGGATCGGATCCAAAAGGTTTTGGAATGGCCAGTTCCGCGTACGGTCAAACAGCTAAGATCTTTCTTAGGTTTTGTGGTATTTCTTGTTAAAGATTATTTGAAGTTGACTGTACCTTTTACCAATCTTCTTAAAGGTAAAAATAAAAAGTCCAATTCTCCAATTAGTTGGAATGATAAGCTACAGGAGACTTTCAAAATTTTGAAAAATAAAGTTCGAGATGCTCCTGTGTTAGCTTTGCGAGATCCTAGCAGACCTTACATTGTTGAGACTGATGCTAGTGATTTTGCGGTAGGCACAGCTTTGTTCCAGGATGGGAAGCCTGTGGCCTTCGAGAGTAAGAAACTCAATGATGCACAGACTAGGTACCCAGTTCAGGAGAAAGAGTTGTATGCAATCATTTATGCTTTAAAGGCATGGAGACAGTATCTTTACGGGTCTCAGTTTATGGTCTTAACAGATCATCAATCTTTACAGTATATTTGTGATCAACCGGACTTGAAGGGTAGAAAAGCAAGATGGGCTGAGTTGATGCAAGATTTCGATTTTATGATTAAATACAGAAAGGGTAGCTTAAATCGCATTGCTAATGCATGAGTCGAATCGGTGAAGTTAATGAGCTTTGCTTCACTGAGATTACTTCTAACTTGTACGATTCACTCAGGGAAAAATGCAGCACAGATATTTTCTTTAGAAAATATTAGAATTTGGCAAAATCAGGGTCCAACTCTGAAGTAGATCAAAACCTGGTGAAAGGAAAAAGCCAACCAATTTTTTCTTCGGAATGGTCTTTTATTCCGAAATGATAAGGTTTACGTGCCGGATGTGCCGGAAATTAAGTTAAGGATCCTATTTGAGTGCCATGATGCACCATCGCAGGACATCCTGGCATACAGTGTACCTTGGCTTTAGTTAGAAGGACATTTTATTGGCCAAAAATGAAAGATTTTATTCAGAGTTATGTGGTCCGATGTCATCAATGTCAAATAAACAAGGCTGAACGCCTTAAATCTACTGGGTTATTACATCCTTTGGATATTCCGTCTAGAAAGTGGGAAAGTATTTCCATGGATTTCATTACGGGACTTCCACATACCAGCAGGGGTCACGATGCCATTTGGGTAGTCGTGGATAGATTGACAAAGATGGCTAGGTTTTTACCCATAAAAACAACAGTTAAAGCTTCGGAATTGGCGTACCAATTTGTCGAGCAACTATTTAGACTATATGGTCTACCTTCTGATATTGTGAGCGATCGGGACTCTAAGTTCACGGCGGATAATTTTTGGCATGAAGTTTTCAAGAAATTGGAAACAACTTTAAGTATGAGTTCCTCTGATCATCCGCAGTCTGATGGGCAAACAGAGCAGGTGAATCAGGTTCTAGAGGATATGCTTCGTGCACATGTCTCTGGGAAACCATCAAATTGGGAAAAGTATCTTCCACTGATGGAATTTGCCTATAACAGTTCTAAACATACGACTACAGGTTTTAGTCCGTTTATGCTTATGTATGGGTATCAACCCATAGCACCTATTGATGTTGGTCTTAAGGACATTGAGCTTGATGCATCGAGGGATTTCTTGCGTGATATGTAGGAAATGATGATCGAAGCTCGGGATTCTATCAGGAGTGCTCAGGATAGAGCACGGTTTTATTCTGATAGAGGACGCTCATCTCGGTCTTTTGAACCAGGAGCGTTGGTTTATTTAAAAGTTCCTAAAGACTCTCTAACTTTATCAACAGGAAAATTCTCGAAATTATCTCCTAGATATTGTGGTCCATTTTTCCTCTTTCTCTCTGGTTTGGTGCGCACGCGGAGGGGGGGGGGTTTCGCTGTGCAGGCGGGCGAAAATCGCCACCCCCCCAAAATTCATTTTTGTAAGGTTTTTTAAAAAACCTTAGTTTAAAAAGGTTTTTTTAAGCTTTTAAAAAATATATAAAAAGAGTTTTTTTTAAATTCCAAAAAAAAGCTTTTCAAAGCTTGGAAAAAAGCTAGAAAAAAGAGGAGAAAATGCGAAATTTGGGAAAAAAATTCTATGGTATTTCTGAAAATTATTTTCTTGAAAACTCTTGGCTTTTCGCATTCCCGGGAAACCTATTGGCTTTTCGAATTTTGAGAAATCTTTTTACCTTTCGGGTTCCAGAAACTTTTGACCTTTCACATTTCGATTTTTTTTTGTCTTTTCATTTTCTCGAAACTTTTGGCTTTCAGTATTCTGGGAAAACCATTGGGATTCCGAATTTTTTTGACCGTTCGTATTGTAAATACGTTCGGGGTAAATTAAATTTTTTAAAAAATTCATAAAAATTAGTGGAAAATATGACAACGGTTATTTTAAATTTCTGAAAAATGTGGAGTTGGTGTTTGGCATGTGGTGTGTCCATTCGGGCGCCCATGACCATTCAAATTCCTTTAAAATATATATTTTTTGACCCAAAATTTTGGAAAATCCATTAAAATTGTAAATTTTCATTGGATTTGAGAATTGTCGGGCGGAATTGGAAATTTCGTGAACGATGGGATTCTCTTGAAAAAATAGGAATTTTTTAGAAATTATTTTTAGAAATCCTAAAAATTGGTATTTTTAAAATATCAATGGTATTTTGGCAAATTTAATTGCTAAAAATTTTCTAGAAAAATATAGTTTGAAATGCCATAAGATAGATTTGATGGAATTCAAAATTATGGTATTTAGAGACCCTATAAAATTAGAGAAAACTAGAAAAAAATCATGATAATTCTTTTTCTCGAGAATTTATTATTTTCGAGGGTTATTTAATGTTGAAGTACGTTTTCTCGTGCTGACATTAGATAGATGCAGGTTATTCGCATATTATTAATACGATTGTACCTCGTATTAGTAGTTATTTTTGTTTGGATTAATTCTAAATGATGTTTCCATGATTTTTTACCATTGTTTAGCCATTCTTTTTGGACATGTTCCTTACTTTCTTCAATGATGGCTATAATTTGTGTTCAAAGTGTGTCTCGCCTTTGACACTTATCCATGATAATTTATTTTGCACTTGTTTAAGTGTGGTCTATGCTTAATTTCTTAAGCCTAAGACAAATTCTATTATGGATTAGTTGATCGGTTTGGTTTAGTGGATTTTATTGGATGTTTTCCGAGTTTTATATGGACTCATCAGTTTCTGCCTAGATCACTTGTGTCTAGGGGTTTTTAATGAGTGCTACACATATGTGTTTCACTTGCTTACTTTGGAGTTTTGCTTGAATGACACCACATTCATATACTCCGGATTGATGAGTTGGCCACCAATTTTAAATGCTTCTTTTGGCATGATTAATGATCATTAGATGGCATGCATTGATTTTTATGATCAACTATGGTTTTCATGGATTTGAGGAGCTTCTACGCTTTTATCCATGGTTTTATAAGGATCTTTTGGATAATATCATGTGCTTTGAAGGTAGCATTTGCCTTCATTTTTTGTACATAATTTTGGAATATGTTCCTTGTACTCTTGTACATATTCCAACTTGGATACCTAGTTGCTTATGTATCTAGGTGAGTTATTTTTCTACCCTAGCTTTAGTGTGTTTATTGGGTAGTTTTCATTAGAAAGGCGCCAATAATTCAAATTCTTTTCTAATGATGTACTCGGAAAGAGTTATTCCTTGATGTGGTCTCAAGATATAGAGACAAGTTTTTAGTATGTGAAAGTCTCGGATAAGGCCATCTTATTCCTTTTATACAGGATTTTATTCATATTTCCTAAACGGCATACTAGGGAGTTTCAAATTAATAAGGTATGTATGGGTGGTATCATGGTGGTATGGGACGCTAGAGATCCCTCACATATATTATCTTATGGGATAATTTGGCCCCAGGATTGTTGCTTTGCTTACATCACTTGGCATGTTGACCTCAACATTCAAAGATAATCTCATTTTCTGAATTCACTTGAAGTTATAGTGTAGGCGTTCTCTAGATAAACTTCTTTTATCTATAGCCTGCATGTTTTGATGAAGGTAATCTCATCGGCATATTCACTTGTTGAAATCTTTTTCTTTAGAGTTCAACGAGTTTATCTTGTTGTGTTCGGATTAAGGAAATTTGGATTCTTCCTTTGTTGGCATTTCTTTCTCTAGCTTCGTACTTTAGGTGATTTATACAGTCCACCTGATGGTTTACGGATGTACATATGTGACTCATCGAGACGTTGATGACTCTCTATGTTGATATGGGTAACTCGGGACGCCGATAATACCATGTGCAGATGTGGGTACGTCGGGTCGTCGATGGATACCTGATTACTGCTGGCTGTTATAATGCCTTATTTTCCTACTTTATTCCGAATGGTTTACCAACGAGGAAACTGTTGAGATTCAAGCTCGATGATGTCAGTGTGTGCCAGCTGTGCTATGTGCTGGCATGTTAGGTAGTAGCATGTGTGAGACATACATGACCGCGTCCAGCTGGTCATAGAGTGTGGACATTAGCTAGGGTTAGTAGTGTGTGGACACAACACATAGTGTGTCTTGTGTATTATGGATTATGGCTTTATGCATTGTGTGAGAAGGGAGATGGCTTCTCTCTTTGGTTAGGGTTTGCAATATACATTAGGGTTTGCTCCTGTGTGTGTGTCTCCTCTCCCTCTACTTGTTTTTCAACATGGTATCAGAGCCTGGTGCTCTCTATTAGGGTTTATGAGTGAGTGAGAGAAGAGGGAGAAGAAGCTGTGAAGCTTGCCATTGAAGCTGTGAAGCTTGGAGCACACCGATTTCTATCAGATCCGAGAGCTTGGCCTACCTGGTAAGGTCTACTAAACATCCTTGAGTGGATTGCTGGTGGTGATTCAAGCACAAACAAAGCAAATTAGGCTTGCCCAAAGCAAAAGAAAATTTTGGTTTTTTGCAAGCTTTCCATTGGAGCTTGGAAGCGGTGATGTATTGTGCAAATGGATGCAAATCTGGCAAAGAAACATGTATGTGACAAGGATGAATGTATTGGCAACTCATGTGCAAGCCCTACACTGAATTTGGAGCAAATATGATGCATTTAAGTGATTGAAAATTACTATTTTTGAAGCTCTCACAAAACAGAGAAAAAGAGTCACTTGGTGGATGAAATTAACCCTAGTTTTGCAAAAATCATATAATTGATGGATTGTACACTTGCCTTGGAGTGTTAGGCAACATTATATGCTATCAATTGACACTTAAATCATTCCAAATACCCTCAGGAGCAGCCGCGCAGATCTACGGCAAAAACAGAGTATTTTTCATTGACTTTTGCTAAGTGGAGGCCATAAATCAACTCTTGTGTTTGATAAATTCCAAAATTGGCTTAGCAAATTTGTGATTCACACTAGTGAGAAGGTTGCTACACGATTGGTTGGAGCAATTATGATCTATGGAGCTGGAAATGAGCTGATTAAACAGGCTGTCTACTGTCATTAGTGTAACAGAGTGTGATTAATCGACTAATTACTCCCTCATCTTTAACAATTGGTCTAGTTCCTTTTACATGGAGTTAGTGGACATCATTGCTAAGCTAATGAATGCATGGTCTCTCAATTTGGACAAGCATTGAAGAAATTAGAGCAATTCTACTACTGGTTTTACTGGTTTTTCTAGTTTTTTTCTCAAAACAGAGAAGGGAGTTTGACAAAATTGGTATGTACACACCTTGGTTGGTGTTGATATGCAACATTGAGCTTGTTTAGGTGTCAATGTAAGTTATCCACACTTGATTGAACCACTACATTGCAATATGAAGCCTTGGAAAGCGCGCCAAAACAGGGTATCTTGGACTGCGTAAGCCAGTTCATTTTGGATGCATACAGTTTGATTTTCTACATCAAAAGTGAAGTTCATTGTGTACTTTGGAGTATCTGAAACACTTATAGGAGTGTGGTTGAGCTGAGGAAGGCTCGTTTACAGATTTGGAAGTGTGCGAAAGGTGCATTTGCATTGAGCAAATATGTCGGATAATCCAGTACAAATTGTGGATAAAAAATTGAATAGGAAGAACTTCCAGGCATGGAAGTACAGGATCAAAAGTTTTCTGAAGGGAAAAGGTTTTTGGAATCTTATTATAGGTGCGGAGCCAGAAACTACCCCAACAACAGCCAACAGGTTATAGCTCACAAGCAATGGTCAAAAAGAGCATACAAAGTTTTGCATTATCTGTCTATATGTATTTCGGATGATATACTCATACATATACATGATGCTGAGAATCCCAAGGATGCATGGGATACATTGGTAAAGCTATTTGATACATACACTAGTGCTCGCAAGTCTCAGTTTGCGATAATAGATTCATAATGTGAAACGGAAAGGAAGGAGCATCCATGATTATGTACAAGAGATAAAGAAGTATGCAGATGCATTGGCAACAATCAATGCCCCCATGCCTGATGATGATTTGGTAGACATTACCTTGCGTGGTCTTGGCAACTGTTGGCTGAGAGGAAGAATAGAGTCATTTGTGAAGTGGCCAGGGTGATGCTCAATGAAAAGAGCATGCCAGATTATTATTGGGCAGAAGCATGTGCTACCGCAGTGTATATACTTAATAAGACACCCACAGCAACCATACATGGAAGTACGCCAGAGATGCGGCTTACAGGTTTTAGGCCAGACATTGGACACCTCAAAGTGTTTGGTTGCATAGCTTATGTACATGTGCCTGACGAGAGAAGGAGTAAGTTGGATCCTAAGGCAAAAAAGTGTGTGTTTGTTGGATATGCACAGGATCGCAAGGCATATAAATGTTACAATCCATAAACTAGGCAAGTGGTTATCTCACGAGATGTGGTGTTTGATGAACTTGCTAGTTGGTACAAAGCAAAGGATGAGGGTGTCATTGATTCTCTTGATGCTAATGCGTATGTGAACTTACCACAAGCAAGTTCTATTTCTATGTCTGGGCCAGCAGAGGCTGAGAGTAGCACTGTACGTCCATGGTCAGGATGCTTGAGACATGAGAGTGTCAGCACTGGGAGTAGTGCTGTGGATAAAGGGAAAAATAAGGTTGAAGGAATTAGAATTACAGGTTATGAGTCGTCAAGTTCAGAGAGTTTGGATGAGGAACTTGGCATACCCGTTTTACGCACACCTCTGGTGCAAGGCAGGATAGATATGTGCCTCCACATGCTAGAGTGACAGGTGTTCAGAGTGATCCGCATGCATTGCGGAGATCCCAAAGGGTTAGGTATCCAGTTGACAGGTTGACATATCGTGATATCCAGTTGACAGGTTGACATATCGTGATTTTGCTATGCATTACGCATATATGACCTCTTTGGTGAAGCATGTGGAACCTACATGCTATACAGAAGCTATTGGAAAGCATGTATGGGAAAAGGTAAGATTGGTAGCTAAGGATTATGCACAAACCCAAGGCTTGGACTATGATGAAACATTTAGTCCAGTTGCAAAGATGGGAACAGTGAGAGCAGTCATTGCTATGGCTGCAGCAAATGGTTGGGAAATGCATCAAATGGATGTGAAAAATGCATTTCTAAATGGTGATCTACAAGAAGAAGTTTATATGGCACAGCCAGAAGGATATGTACACCCAAGATATCCCACTCATGTATGCATATTAAAGAAAGAATTATATGATTTGAAGCAAGCACCACGTGCTTGGAGTGATAAGATGAGCCGATATCTTATCTCCCTTGGATTTCAGGTTTTTACAGCAGATTCTTCACTCTATGTGAAGAAAACAGATCATGGGATTGTCTTACTTGTCATCTATGTGGATGACTTGATTGTCACAAGAGATCATGCTACAGATGTTATGCATGTCAAGAAGGCATTGAGTGGGCAGTTCGACATGAAAGACTTGGGTGAATTGAGATATTTTCTTGGAATTGAAGTGATCAAAGACCATGCAGGTACATGGTTAGTGCAACGCCAATATGCATTGGATATGTTGGCACAATATGGCATGACAGGGTGTAAGCCAATGAGTACACCTTTGGAGCAGAATGTGAAGTTGCGGGTTGATTTTGGTGAAGAGTTGGATGATCCATCTATGTATAGAAAGATGGTTGGTAGTCTCATTTAAATGACTATCACACGCCCGGATCTCAGTTATGCTGTGGGGCTAGTAAGCCAATTTATGCAGAGCCCTAGAAAACCTCATTTGGATGCAGTGAGACGCATTATGCGATATGTAAAGACCACTGCACATTATGGTCTTCTTTATGAGCATGGTAAAGGCTTGGATATACATGGCTACACAGATGCAGATTGGGCAGGTAGCTCGTATGACAGGAGGTCTACTAGTGGTTATGCCTTTACACTTGGAAGTGCAATGGTGAGTTAGAGTAGCAAGAAGCAACCTACTGTTGCTTTATCTAGTACAGAGGCTGAATACAGGGGTGCAGCCACATGTGAAGGAGTATGGTTAAAGAGTCTCTTGGCTGATTTGGGTGAGCCTATTGATGGCAAGGTTGTCATTCATTGTGACAACATGAGGAGCATACAGTTGGCCAAGAATCCAGATTTTCATGCGCGGACCAAACACATAGAGGTCCATTATCACTTTGTCAGAGAGAAAGTGTTGGATGGTATAGTGGATCTGCAATATGTGAAGACTGAAGAGCAGGTGGCCAACATCTTTACAAAGCCACTTGTCAGAGAGAAAGTGTTGGATGGTATAGTGGATCTGCAATATGTGAAGACTGAACCGACATCTTTACAAAGCCACTTAGTAGGGAGAAGTTTGAGTACTTCCGTACTATGTTGGGAGTACGTGGGATAAGCTTGAGGGGGAGTGTTGAGAGCTTTGATAGCCCAAGCTCATCTACATCTTCATCTATGGTGGCAGTACATCATGAGCTTGAGAGGGGCTGTTGAGATTCAAGCTCGATGTTAGTGTGTGCCAGCTTTGCTATGTGCTGGCATGTTAGGTAGCAACATGTGTGAGACATAAATGACCGCGTCCAGCTGGTCATAGAGTGTGGACATTAGCTAGGGTTAGTAGTGTGTGGACACAACACATAGTGTGTCTTGTGTATTATGGATTATGGCTTTATGCATTGTGCGAGAAGGGAGATGTCTTCTCTCTTTGGTTAGGGTTTGCAATATACATTAGGGTTTGCTCCTGTGTGTGTCTCTCCTCTCCCTCTACCTGTTTTTCAACAAAAACTACTTTGAATATGAATTCCTCTGATCATCCGTAGTCTGATGGGCAAACACAGCGTATCAATCAGATTGTAGAGGATATGCTTCGTGCATACGTCTTTGGAAAAGCATCAAATTGGAAAAAATATCTTCCAATGATGGAATTTGCATATAACAGTTTTAAACATACGGCTATTGGGTTTAGTCTGTTCATGCTTATGTATGGGTATCAACCCAGGGCACCTATTGATGTCGGTCTCTTAAGGACATCGAGCTTGATGCATCGAGGGATTTATTGCGTGATATGTAAGAAATGCTGACCGAAGCTCGGGATTCTATCAGGAGTGCTCAGGATAGGGCACAGTTCTATGGTGATAGAGAACGCTCAACTTGGTCTTTTGAACTAGGAGCGTTGGTTTATTTTAATGTTCCTAAAGATTCTCAGACTTTGTCAATAGGAAAATGCTCGAATTTATCTCATAGATATTGTGGTCCATTTCGAGTTATACATCGGATTGGCACAGTTGCGTATGAACTTAAACTACCTCCACATGTTAGAGTTCATCCAGTCTTTCATATCAATAGATTGAAAGGGAAACTGAGAGGTGAGGATAACACAATTACTCCTCAAGAACTCGTTGAAGTTGAAGAATTATCCTATGTTCCACATGAATCTAATAAGGTACTTGAATTCAGGGAAAGGAAACTTTGTAGTTGACTAATCCCTGAGGTTAAAATTAGGTGGAAAGATAGGGAAATAGAGGATTCAACTTGGGAGTCGGTTGAGATTGTTCAGCGCAGTTCTCCTTCTTTTCATTGCAAGAGTACAATGTTTTGAGAGAGGGGAAGTATGTTATATGCACATTATGTGTGCATATACTAGGAGACTAACCCACATTAGGCTTGTGAGCATGGGAGCATGGGAACAAGCTCTAGTGGAGCATGGGTTAGGACTAACCTTAAGGGTTAAGGTTAGGGTAAGGCATCCAAGGGTCACACATGGGAATGGAGAGTCAAGAGTCACTTGAGGGACCTCCTATATAATAGGGGCATATATCTACTCACCTACCATTTCACATTATAGCTACATGCTGCTGGATTGGAGTTATACCTCTTGATGCTATGGGACATCAAGGTAAAGGTATGATGTACTTCATTATAATTCACGTGTGCATCCCTTGGGCTCGGGGGGGTGGTCGAGTGGATGAGTTTATGCCTGATTTATGCATGTTTATGCATAACAATTATCTAAAGAGATCTTAGGGTTTTAACACTTTGTAAGCTTAATCGACATACAATCTGCTATTAAATCCCCTGCTAGCTTGTGTGAACTGTTGTGGTACACCTTATTGAAATTGAGGATTAATCACTTGGATTAATACCAATCTTTGTTGCTAACCATCCTTTACTCAAAGAACTATCAAGATCTTCCACATGAGACAATGTGTTATCCCAAAAGTATGAATGCTTTTTATTGCTTTCACTCTTGCTTGCATCTGCTTAAGTGTGCTAAGCATTCATCTGTCTTTCCCAACAATGTCCCAACACTAGTTGTAGGTTAGAAACCTTGTGGTGTATGGTGCACATTGGATTACACTAGTGGACTGGGTTCAATTCCCAACAAGGCTCACATTGAAATTTGTTGTTAAAATCTTGTAAATTATTTGTATCATGCTTTCTGCAAATGTGTGTCTCTGTTCTGTGTTTCTTGACAAGAGATCAAACTTTATCCAAATTAATCATCACTGATCACATTGATTAGTAGAGATCAATGCTGTAAACTCTTTCTTGGTCAAGAAATTATCGTGATCAATTCATAATATTACATTACTTCCAACAAGATTCAATAATCTTGCTTACTTGCATCAAATTAAGCAAGAACACCACAAATGTGAATATCTTGTATCAAACTTTTTGCATCAATAATCTTCAAATGAAGCAAGAACACCACAATTGTGCATATCTTGTATCAAACTTTGTAATGTTTATTGATTTCTTGTAGTTTTAATATTTATCTCTAAAACTTTTTGCACTTAATATTGCAAACTTTATAATTTTGCATCAAGATTCTTGAAAATTGACTCTGCACAGGAGGCTTTGTATAAATCTGCATACTACAAACTACACATTAATCTACATAAAACTCCTCAATAAGACTGTGATCTGCTTATTGGATTGCTCAAATCTGCTTAAGAACTATTAATTGCATTGAAATCAGCATAAAATAATCAATCTGCACCAATTCTTGATAAGAATTGCACCAAAATCTGCATAGCAACCTTTAATATCCTCTTAAATTGCCAAGGTTCCCGAGAAACGAGGCAAATATAGAAGGAAACTAAGGTTTAGATTTGATGAAAAGAAGCACTAATCGAGGAGATTTAGCAAGAAAAGTCCGAGAAAAGCACTTAAAATGGTTTAAAACCTTAATTCAAAAATTAAGAAACTTAAGATTCTCTCAAATCTATGCAAGTATTAGGGTTTTTGAAATCTGTGATTACATATACCCAAAAATGATTATGATTATCATTAATGATTATCATTAATCCCATTGCTAATCCACTCAAAACGGAATCAATTAAACAAACATGAAAATTATGTAAAAGGATTAATCTGAAAATATATTAAGCACTAATCAATCCCTAATCAAAACATTAATATCTAAGCCAAGAGCTTTGATACCAATGCAAGAAAGGAAGCACAACCAAGCTGAGATATTGGGATGGATCTAGGTGTAGGTCACCATCCAAAGGCAATAGCCAAGAAGGTCATGGAAGCTTGGGCATAAGCTCTAAGAAGACAAGATCTCTATATTAAATGATAAGGTGATAAAAGATACAATAGCCTAGACCAAAGACACTTATATAGTGTTTGGCCATTTCACATTGGTTAATCAATATGCCCATGCCCAAATCTATGCTCAAGGGACCCAAGGTCCACGTGTCTAGGCCCACACCCATAAATGTGCATATGCATATATTATTGCTTCATTACAATAGGTATCTCCTCAAAATGATGGGATGCCCACAAATTTATAACATTTTTCAAGATTCACTCTTAAAAAATTGGAAGCATGGGAAAATGTTGAAATTACAACAAAACCTTATGCTTTATAAGCTATTAAGAGTCCTCAAGCATCTCTAATAGGGTGGGTGTCTTGGTGGCTTGAGTCATTTGTGGTAGAGCTCCCCCACTAGCTTTAAAAAACTATATTACTCAAAGCCCTCAAGAAAAATTGAGCAACATCTTGGCGGTCATCACGTTTGGCATAAAGCTCCATGAAGGCACAAGGTTCCAAAACTCATGAGGTGCTTTTGATCAACATCAACAAAGGCCTTTTAGTAAACACACAAAAAACAGTGAGCATCTCAAATTTCATTATGTAAGTTACTTTATTATTTATGTTAGTAAAGTGAGGCAATTTATGAGTGAGACTGAGATGTGAGATGCCATCTTCACGATAATCAGCTAATTGGTTGAGTGGGAAAGCTATTGAGGAGGGTCGCAACACTTGAGTACCATAGAGGGTCATAATAGTTGATCTATGATCACTACAATTGGCTAGGGTGGGTGTTTGGGAGGCATATCAAAACTATGAAGTGTGTCTTGTTGAGCATACATTGATTAGTTTCTTACTCACTTTGGGCTAGAGCTTAAGGCAGTAGGAGGTGCTAGATGGCTTGATGGAACACAACCACCAAGATCTCTGAGCAAAGATTTTCTTATAGAGCTAGACAAAAGCAAGAAGATTGTGGTTAGGAGAAACGTGTAGTTATGTTTACCAAGTCCAAAGCGCTTCATAGGGCTATCTAGAGATAGATGCACAGTTTGTTGCCTAGAGGGTCATAAGAAGTGATAATGAAATTGCCTAGAGGGTCATCATCATGAGGAGTGATAACGAAATTGTTTTCTAAGATTGTTGCTACTTTAGTAAAGGTTAAATTTCACCTTTGACTTATTTTCATGCTAGTAAGCAATTTGAAATCAAATTTTAATATTGTTTTCTTGTGTCATTCCATGGAGTCTCCTATGTTTCTTTGTAATCCATGGAGTCATGTATGTTTCTTTGTAATAACATTGAGAATGAATTGTCTATCTGTTGGTGCTATGTATGCTTCGGTTTGCCCTGTCTGACCTTGAGAAGAGGTGGAGTGCAACACATACCTTTATTAATCAAGAAATTGTCACTCAAAACCTTCATCTTAATGATGGTTAGGCGATTGACTTGTACAAACAATGGGTTTGTCGATGCAAGTCCATCATCTCACTGCTCTAGATGCGTTCACGATGCGGCGTCGTTTCCGTACAAGGAAAGCATAATCACTTCATAAATAGTGGTACTTACCAAATTTGAGTTCAATCATGAGATGCAAAAACGAGAAACAAGTTAAGCATTCTAGTCGATGGCCCATAATACATATCGGGTGTGAGTAATGAAACCCTAATCTAACTGATCCGGACCTAACCTGGGCTCGGACACAACCACAGAAAGGGTAGGCCGTTTCGCGCCAGCGGTGCATTAAAAGAATATATAAACATTTTACATTCGCCCATCTCTTCTCTTTCTTCTTTTGCAGTCTTCTGCCTGTGTGTGGGCGCCCAGAGGAGGGGCAGGCCATCTTCTTCTTCTTCTCTTTCTCCTTCACCATGAGTGGCAGCAACGACAACGCCTCAGAGAAACCCTTCGCCATGTCCGATCTCGGCTCTGCTCTTCCAGGTGCGCCTTTCTTTCCCTGCTTTCTGAAGCTTTTTTTCTTTAGGGTTTCTCATCCCTGCAGACTCTCGTCTTTGAGACTTTTAAATCAGCTTATCATTGTGATTCTAGGGTTTGACATAGCTAATTTCAGGGTTTGATGTAGCTCAGCACTATGTTCTTTTAGGGATTGACATAGCTACTCACTGTAATGAGCTGTCTAGGGTTTAGCACAGTGGTTCAGTGCATCAAGGTGTTGAGGGTTAGGGTTTGACACAGCGAATATGTTGATAAGTTGTTTAGGGATTGGCATGTCTGCAGTGGTTACTCCCCAGCAGTGGTTACTACACTGAAATCCTCTTTAGGGTCTGTCATGTGAGCTGTATTCATTTATGCATCAAGTTTCTGTGGCAGTTGGTTTAGGATTTGGCATGCCTGCAACTGTGTATCAAGCTTCGACAGACCCATCAGTTAAGGGTGTCATTAGAAGGTTTCTTAGGGTGTCGCTTATTTGCGATTTCTCAGTCTCATCACAGCAGGTTTTTAAGGGCGTCAATCACTTGCAACTTTCAGCCACGGTATCAATTTCCTCAAGCAGTTGCAAGGGCTTGTGTCACTACAGCAGTGCGTTGAGTTCCATGAGCAGTTTTTTAAAGGGGTTTTGAGCTGCCTTCAGTGATCAGCTCATCAAGTTTCATCAATGGGTTTGACAGTCAAATTGGTGCATTATGTATCATGTGCAGTTTCTCTAGGGTTAACCAAACCTTGTTGACACGTATCCTCAACACTCAACCTTATCTGTGGGTTTGGAATACTTACACCATAAGTTAGTTAGTCCGCCTAATGCAGTTTTTCTGAGGGTTTGGAATACTTACACCATCAGTTAGTCGGAACATCACGCCCACCTAATGCTGTGCAATCTTGTTGGCAAGCTGTTTCTCTATAGTTTACCTCTCATGCAATGTTTATATCTTAAACATGCAAATGAGTGATTTTAAAGGGGTGAAGGCAGCAACTTGATTTGTCGTGGTTTGCAAAGTGCAATTCTAGACACTGGGAGTTTCGTTTCATGTATGCTAACGATGTACATGATGCATGTAATCATCAGCGTATTTTCTTCCCAATGAGTCGGGCTGAAAAAAGAACCTGCCTGTCTGAGGGAGACCATCCAGGCTGCCGAATAGGGATGAGTGGGCAGGTTGTCTGTCCAACTCCCCACCTTTTCTATATGCGAGGAGTGTTCTGTATCTTGCCTCAGCTCTCTTGTTGTTGATATCTGTGGTTGTCAGATTTATCCTGTTTTGATGTATGTGTCTGCTCCTGTTTAGTTTCCTTGTGGCATCAGCTCAGTGATATGGTCTCTCTCACCCAGATTTGGCCTTTATGTTTAGGTCTTACAGCGGCAGATCGTGCAGGGCTTGTAAATGTCCTGAAGGTAAGATCACTTTTCTCATTTGTCAATGTATACCAAAAAGAAGATATTACTGAGTAGTTCCCTTACTAGGATTTTCTTTGATTTCAGGACAAGCTGCAGTTCCTTGCAGGACAGCAATCAAGTGCTTTAGAGGCACTCACTCCCATTGTGAGGAAGCGGGTAGCTGTTCTGCAGGAGATTCAGGTATTTGTTGATGTAGTTCTTTGGCAACCTTATTCTATCAGCTATGTTCTTTCGTTGTCAATTAACTTCTTGGCAGGCAGAGAATGTGTGGGTAGAACATGGACCAGTTGAGGGAGAGCCCATTACCAAGCATGTTGGTGTATGTTTTTGCATCATTTTTTCTTAGGCTATACAGCTTGGTTGTCTGTCTTTCTTGTAGGCTCAACACGACGAGCTGGAGAAGAAGTTTTTGGAAGAAAGGGATGCCTTAGAGGCGCGCTACCAGAAGCTCTATGATCCTCTGTATACCAAGGTTAGCAGATGTCTCCTCCGTCTTCCAAGTTGTTGTTTTTCTTTCTTATTGGGATTTCTGCCTTTTTAGGATCCACATGTGCAAGGAGGTATTATTTCTATGGATGTAGCATCACAAAAATGGAGTGGTCTTAATAAGGATAATTGTTTGTTGATCGAATTAATGGATCTAATTATATCAGGTGCCAGGGTTTGAAACCTAGACCTATGTGTTGGCTGGTCAGGTTGTTGCCTCTTGGCATTGAGGCCATATTAGCAGTGAAACACATTTCATACTTTAACAAACCCACTACATACCTGGTGTTTCAAATTGGAGATTGAAACACGTTTCAAAAACCCTGCATTTTTTTTAATGTATGCTCTTGTGACTTGTCACTGTTTGAAAGGACTAGGAGGCAATGAATGATTTGCATGATAGAATGTGTGTTTTTTACACTGAACCATAGTTGTCAAGGCTACTGAATTTTGTGGCATGAAGGATATGAAGGTATTCAAAGTGAAGGGTAGAGAGGCTACTCCAATCACTGTAAGTTCTGGCTGCTTTGGGGGTGATGAATGTATAGCTTGGGGCTCTGTGCTGGTTTGCTGCTATTGGGGGCTTTTCTTCAGGGTTCTGCAATGTGTGCTTATTAAACTACTCGATCTCACCCTCCAGGTGTCAGAGTGTCTGGTTTCCCACGCTTTGATGTATGGTCTGCCGCTGTCCTGGGGTCCAGTAATCTATCCACTTTTCATTCTCCTCATAGGCCTATTATCATCTCTGCTCAATCGCCCCAGTCTTTCAACAACACAGGCCCGGTAATCATCCACCCTTAATTGTCCTTATAGGCTTCTTATTTGTCAAGACCTTGGATCTCTCTAAGATGCAAACCTGCAAAACAGACATAGGAAAATGCAGCAAACCCTAACCCTAGAGAGCAAGAAGAAACAAGTCGGGTGCAGGCACACTTGCCACCCAACCATGCTGATCATGACTCGATCAGCCCCACCGAGCCCGACTAGAGAACCTCGTGGAAACTGCCAGCACCCTTGCAAGCCAAGCCACACCTCATGGCGTCCCATACCGCCGGGTGATCGCCTGCGTTGCTAGCTCCACGCTCTACATCCCCACTGGTTGGTGTGTGACTATGGCCTTGGCACTCCTTATATAGGCTCAGGGAAAAGTGCTTGCCAAGAAAAGCACACAAAAGCAAAAAGTGATGTTGTTGACCCATGTTCCCATGGATAGCACTCTAGCTCGTTATCTGCTTGCTTGTCCCTAGCATACACATGACATACTCCCCTTCCTCAAAGAGCTCACTCTTGAGCTCACAAAAACTCACAAGTAGTCAACTCGCAACACTGGAATGACCCCCTATCGGTCGAAATCCATAGACTCGAGGACAATCCTACCAAGAGATCAACCTGCTCGAAAAATATCCCATGAGCATGAAATCCTAGGCAAAAAAGCAACATCTGAGTCAAATGAACCATGTGGGTAACTCTACTCTGACAATGCTACCAATACCCAAGGTAAGCAACATGCTTCCAGTACCCAAGGTAAGCAACAAATGTCCCATAAAGTTGTACCCAACAAAAGTATCTTCCATTTAACCACCATGCTTTAATCTCGATGTCCTCTGCTTTGGGGAAAAGCTGAATACTCACAAAAACTCACAAGTAGTCAACTCGCAACACTGGAATGACCCCCTATCGGTCGAAATCCATAGACTCGAGGACAATTCTACCAAGAGATCAACCTGCTCAACAAATATCCCATGAGCATGAAATCCTAGGCAAAAAAGCAACTCTGTGTCAAATGAACCATCTGGGTAACTCTACTCTGACAATGCTACCAATACCCAAGGTAAGCAACATGCTTCCAGTACCCAAGGTAAGCAACAACTGTCCCATAAAGTTGTACCCAACAAAAGTATCTTCCATTTAATCGCCATGCTTTAATCTCGATGTCCTCTGCTCTGGGGAAAAGCTGAATACTCGGAAAAAACCTAGAATCTACTACTGAACTACAATAGTATCTTCCCAAAAGGGGAAATATCAAATCTTCTTTCGAAACTCGAAAAGATCAAATACATACTTCCAAAACTCGGAAGCGAAGTCAAATCTAACTTCCCAAACTTAGAAAGTAAAAAATATATGCTTTTCAATCGCAAAAAGCTACAAAGAAGCTATGAGTATCGAGAACAACTATTCCTACAGACATCGGTATGACTCAAGATAGCATCTCTGTTGGTCATGTCCGACCGGACACTCTTGGCTAGTTCAAGTGTGAACCCAGCTTACTCACGGGCACTTTTTCCCTGTGGTTGGATACGGGTTTCTTCCCCGTGTGAACACACTTATGTGTGTTAGGCACCTTACCCTAGGCTTTTATGTACTCATTGTACTTTGTTCCTTATCATAATTGAGTACGTTTTCAGCACCTCCCTCTCTCACGTTTCCTTGCTTAAGCTTTTTGCGTGTGTGTGTGTGTGTGTGTGTTTGTGTACAGGCAAGCTCCCCCAACCCCAACATTGGTATCAGAGCACGATTAGGGTTAGGTTTAGGGTTTCGCCCACTTGCTTTGCCCGACTCAATCTGTTGTACACTGCCTTGCGTCGCTTTTACCTGTTGCCCTAACTTTTGTGTGCCGACCTGTTCCGCCCGACTATCCTTGGCGAATTTGCGTCTGCCACGTGTCAACTTCATCACAACGATCACAGCATTGACTTGCATCTTTTGGACAATGTTGACTTGCATCTCTTTGTTGTCGCCCGACTGTAGATTTTTTTTTTGTGCATGCCTTTTGCAACTCCTTGAAATTTGTGTCGACTGCAACAATTCAGTATTTTATTATCATTTCTATAATTTTTTCTAAAATTTAGAAATTGCTAAAAAATTAGCAAATTGGCTGCATTAATTTTGGGGCTTTTCACAATTGAGCCTAAAATTGCAACATTGGCATTGATTTCATTAGATTTGGTGCGTAATTGCACTAGAAATTTGGAGATTTTGCAGAAATTGACACTATTTGCAGGTCTACTATAGACAATTGCAGGCATTTTTGGTATTACAGGTACATTTCCTTAGCATTGGGGCATTTCTCCCAATTTTTTGGATGTTACAGCATTGATACAGGTGATAAAAGACACATTTGGGGCATTTTCTCCAATTTTCAGGTGTCTCCGCATTGGATTACTTTGCAGATATTTTTGCTCTCCAATTGATGTGGTTTATGCCTGTGTATCGAGCAAACACAGTGGTACACTTGAATCATATTGTAGTTGATGCCTTGATTCAGTCACACTACTTGTTTGTAAGCATTTGTGATAACCATGTCTGGGAATACTAGTGATTTGTTTGGTATGCTCTCCATTGATGATAAGTTGGATGGCACCAACTATCCTATGTGGACATATATGATAAAACATGTACTAGTTGCAAAGAATGTGGGTCTATGTATTAGGGACTGATGTCAGGCTTTTTGTTCCTGCACGAGCAGCAAGTACTTCAGGCACTATTGATGTAGGTGATGATGTATCTTCAGGTGGTGCTACATCTTATGCACCTTTGCCACCCACTCCAGAATAGCTAAGATGGGATGCCAAGGATGCTCATGCACATGCTTTGGTTGCCCTTCATGCAAAAGGTTGGTTATATTGCACATTCATTCATGCACTTTTGCTAAGGGTGCATGGGATGTACTTGCTTCTTTGTATTAGGTTCGCAATGAGGCTCGTGTTGCCTATCTTTGCAAGAGGATTGAGTTTGAGCATATGGATGAGGGTGATTCAATGGACAAGTTCCTTACCCGCATCAAGGATTTGCGAGAGCAGCTTATCAACATTGATGAGGTCATTCTAGATAGTTCACTTGTATCTATAGTGCTTTAGGGTTTGGTAGAATCCTTTCGGGGTTTTGCTACTACTCTTCGTCTACTCATGAAGGGTAATCCAAACTTGTATACCTTTGATGAGTTAGTGACCCTTTTATTGGAGGAAGAGCAGTCTTGTTCTAAAAGGACTACTATGCCTTTTGCTAATTAGGCATTTGGTGCCTTAGATCGAAACAAAGGTAAATTTGGGACTTCATCTAGTGGTAAGCCTAAGGGCAAACCACCTGCCCATTCAGATTGTACTCCGTCTAAAGAAGGTGAAACCAAGAAAAAGAAGAGATGCAACTATTGTAGAAAACTTGGCCATCTCATTGAGGAATGCAGGAAGTGCATTGAGAGTGAAAAGAAAAAGAAGCAGCAAGGTTTGGCTGTTACAGTGGAAACTAAAGAAGAGGCTAACTTTGCTCATGAGGGCTATGCATTAGAATTTAGTAATTACATGCAGTTTGCTTGCTTCTTGTATGTCTATCTCAGCTGGAGATTGGTACTTTGATAGTGGTGCTTCTAAGTGCATCACTTCCTGCAGGGATCTATTTGCCACTTTGCAAGATTCACCTCCAGGTGGCATCGTTATGCGTGCCAATGATGCCTCTTACTCCATTAAAGGCATTGGCAATGTGGAGCTAACCCCATGTAATGAGGACAATTTTACTCTTAGTGACACTTTATGTGTACTAGGCGTTAAGAAGAATCTCATTTCTGTTTCAGCCCTTGCATTATCGGGGTTTAAGGTTCAGTTCTTTGACCATTGTTGCTCGGTGTATGACAAAAGAGATTTAGCTTCTCTTGTGCTTTTTGGAACATCATGCAGTGGCTTGTATAAGCTTGATATGTATGACAGGAGTACTTATTCTCATGATGCTATGGTTGCATCCACCTCGTGTGTTGACTCTTGAGTGACATTGAGTTATGGCATGCTCGGTTTGGTCACTTGAATTTCCCATCTCTTGTACGCTTGCAGAAGCAAGGTATGGTGCATGAGCTTCCTCCTATGCAGGTTCCATTCAAGCATGTATGTGAGGGATGCATTCTTGGAAAGATGTATAGGAATTCCTTTCCTAAAGATGGTACTATGAAGGCTGTCCTTCCATTACAGCTCATTCATAGTGATCTTTGTGGTCCCATGACGGCTCCATCTTTTGGAGGACACTTGTACTTCATCATGTTCATTGATGACTACACTCGGTTTTGTTGGGTGTATGGTTTGAAAGTGAAATCAGGTGCTTTTGTAGCTTTCAAAGACTTCCCTCCCATGGCTGAAAATGCTTGTGGACACAAGCTTGTCACATTGCATACAGATCGAGGGGGGGAATATTTGTCAAATAAGTTCACATCGTTCATGCAGTTACATGGTATTTTCCATCAATGTACTATCCCCTATACTCCTCAGCAGAATGGAGTTGCAGAGAGACGTAATCGTACACTTATGGATGGAGACGGCATGTTGCATGCTCAAGAGCAAGGATCTACCTAGTAAGTTTTGACTTGAGTTATGTGTGCCAATTATGCGCTTAACGGTTGCCCCATTAAAGCCTTGAAATCTATGATTGCCTATGAGGCATAGAATGGCAGGATTCCAGTGGTGACTCATATGAGAGTCTTTGGGTGTTTGGCATTTGTGCACATGCCCACACAACAAAGACATAAGCTTGATGCTAAGGCAATCAAATGCATTTTCATTGGTTATAGTACTGAGAGTAAGGGATATAGACTCTATGTGCCTAATACATGCAAGATCATTGTGTCAAGAGATGCTATCTTTGATGAATATGCATCTCAGCCACTCCTCTCATGTACAAGACACTCCTCATGTACAAGATAGCCATCTATTGGGCCGGAAGATGTGTTTGATACTTAGTTGCCTTTATTCAATTCAAATGTGGATAATGTAGAGCTAGTATTGGCTCATTTACAAAAAATTAGCAAAATGAGTAGCTGAACTTGCCCCAAATTGATCTTGACATGCCTCAGATTGATTGGGATTCCTTGGGTGATGCAATGGCAGAGGAAGATGTAAATACTAAGGAGTCAAAAGCTGTTCCTAGATGGCTGGTTGAGACTTTACGTGATAGCAAACAATCTACATTTATGCCAGGTTGTACACGTGCTGCTTCTTGCATGCATCTTCACTTTATGTGGATACAGCTCTTGTTGCCACCGCTTGGAATGAGGAACCTATTTCTCATGTTGATGCATTGGAGGATGACAATTGGGTGGTAGCCATGTGTTCGGAGTTGGACTCCATTAACAAAAATGGTACTTGGGAGTTATGTGACTTGCCTCCTGGCAAGCGTGCTACTGGCACAAAAAGGGTTTTAAAGCTAAAGCGTAAGCCTGATGGTTCAGTGGATCGCCTTTGCTCCCACTTCACGTATGACTACCATACGTACTGTTATTGCATTGGTTGCACACAAACAATGGCATGTTCATCAGTTGGTTGTCAAAACTACCTTCTTGAATGGCAATTTGCAAGACGAAGTTTATGTATCTCAGCCTCTTGGCTTTGTTCAAAAAGGTGCAGAAAGAAAAGTATGCTGTTTACATAAAGCACTATATAGTCTTAAATAGGCTCCTTGTGCTTGGTACCACAAGATCCATGCATACTTGATTGCTAAAGGGTTTTAGAATAGTTCAGCTGAGAGTACACTTTATGTTCGCCACATTGGGAAGAATGTTCTCATCCTCATTCTTTATGTGGATGACATGCTCGTCATTGGCCCCGAAGAGGGTGATATTTCAACTTTTAAAGCTGATTTGTAGCATGCATTTGATGTCACAGAAATGGGGCATTTACATTACTATTTGGGCATACAGTTTATATCTGTGAGGGGGGTAGCATGTTATCTCAGTGCAGATACGTTAAGCAGCTCCTTGAGCGTTTTCACATGACAGGTTGTAAACTTGTTTCTACTCCTATGAAACCAGGTCTAAAATTGTCACTTGAGCATGGTGGTGAGCCTTTTGATGTTGCCACCTATCAACAGGTTGTGGGATGCCTTATCTATTTACGCTCTACTTGTTTGGACATACAATATGTAGTTTCTCAGTTGAGCAGACTCATGCATTGTCCGAGCACTATGCATTGGCAAGCGTGTAACCGTATCTTTCGCTATCTTAAAGGCACCGCAAACTTTGCCTTGTTCTATGGCAATTTTTCTACATTATGCTTGCTTGCATTTACAGACAGTGATTGGGCAGGTTGCTATGACACGCGAGTGTCAACTAGTGTTAGGGAAAAGTTTGAAGCTTTCCGCAAAGCTTTCAGCTTACAGCCTCTACCAGGGTAGTCTGCTACACCTTGTCTCCGTTCACACCATTCACTTGAGGGGGGTTTGTCGGTCATGTCCGTCTGGCCACTCCCAGCTAGTTCAGGTGTGAACCTAGCTTACTCACGGACACTTTTTCCTTGTGGCTGGACACAGGTTTTTTTCCTTGTGTGAACACACTTATGTGTGTTGGGCACCTTGCCCTAGGCTTTTATGTACTCATTGTACTTTGTACCTTATCATGATTGAGTACGTTTCAAGCAGTCCCTCTCACGTTTCCTTGCTCAAGCTCTTTGCGTGTGTGTGTGTGTGTTTGTGTACAGGCAAGCTCTCCCAACCCCAACAATCTTTGTATAAGAAATCTATCTTTCAAAAGTGAAAAATAGTCGTGTGTTCGTAGGTGCAGAGTCCGAAGGAGATTTGGACACTTTGGCATAACCTCGGCAACATGTGATGGATCACGGCGTCCCATACCACCATAATACACCACACCCCGTGCTATGATTACTACAACACTAGTCTGTGGATCTGACTAATGAAATACCACAAATTGAAACAACTGCTCGAAAAGTTGAACTCTAATCGAGACTAGGGACCATAACTCGGTCCAGGGAATAGACAACATCTGCACGCATACACAAATAAATAAAAACTTCCCTGACTAGTGTCCTAGTCAAAGCATCGGTCTAAACCCATCAAATCGTGGAAACTAAATGTGTTTCCGAATCTTGCACTCTTACGAGTTAGTCTATGAACAACCATAGGTCTAAATTGTTCGTGAAAAAGTAGGCCTGAACACTCGTAATAGGTTGGATCCATGTACACCCTCCTATTGAGCTGAGCTATTGCGACGCCCAACAAAAATGTGACCTACTGGTGTCCCATACCACCAGAATGTTCCCGTGAGGGACTTGCTCTGCAGTCGGCCTCAGCTATGTATGAGTAGCAGGTGTGCGTCAGTACTAGATCCAGGCTCTTGATTGGCGAAGGTAAAACTAGAGGAACATCATAGCTTTAACTACAATAAAGCTAAAAAGAATTACATACCGTAAGGAGTTACATGATGATCTTGTTATGCAAATTGACGTCCCACTATGTAATCTTAGTCTTGATGTGTCCAAACAGAAATCCCTGTAGTTGTCGTATGAGTGTGGTCAACTATTCCTTAATCCTACACATGCCTTGTAGGTATGGCCCATCAAACCAAACTAATGATGGTCATTCGAATTAACTGCTAGGTTTCAAGGCTGAGGTGTCAGTGTAATAGCATAATATACTCTCGTGTGTGTGTGTGTGTGTGTGTCCGTCAAGTTCTTGGAGTAAGAACTCTTGGGTGTACCCCGGAAGAGATGTGTGTACTTTCATAACACCATACACCATTGTGCTTTTACTGTTAATCCCTATCCAGCATGTTTGTTGCATGTGAACCTGGACACATACCTCATAACACGCTGGTCCAAAACTGATATAACAAAGCACGTGCATCTGAAGCTCGCAAGTACAACGCAGAGTCCCATACACATCCCGGACATCTCGGAGAGAAGAATTTGAGGAGAGATCTCGGGAAGACCTGTCACCGTCTCTTGTTGCTGTAGAGCAGTCCACTAACGGTCGTCTGTCCCCCGTTTGATGACCCACGTGTGGCTGTGTGGGAAACAACCCAAAAGCTTGGCTGCCACACCCCAAAAGGGTCTCCCACCACCAAGGCAGTCTGAATGTGGCTGTTACAGGCCCATAATCAGCCAAGGCAGACCACATGTGGACTAGTACAAGCCCACCTCTGGCCTGGCCCGCACGTCAGCAGCCGAAGGGTCTAGTTAAAACTGATAGCCCTCACATGCCGATGCTATGGGTATCGAAATCTGCCCCAAAACTGTGGAAAAACTGGCCCATAGACTGATTAGAACAGGCTCAAAAGTGCCTATGCCCCTGGACAATCCAAAAAAGCAGAGAAAAGAGAGTTTCTTGTGGGCGTGAGAAAGCTTTTTTGCCCCGAAAAAACTGATGATGTTTTCTGCACGAATTTCAAAAAAAAAGGGGTTTTTTTTTGCAAAACCCTAGCTCGTAACCCAAAAAAACAGCAGATTTTGTTTTTTTTTTCAAAAAAAATATATCACTGTTTTATGGAAAAACTGCCTATAAGTTTATTTTTTTTTAAAAAAAAAACTGGTTATGTTTTTTTTCAAAAAACTGGGCAAGAACAGCTTGCAAACTAAAGCTGCGCGATGCTCTCTCTCCCACATTGCTGCTGATGAGCAACGGATTGATCCTCTCTTCCTTTCTCGCTCCAACACACACACACACACACTGTTGCAGAACAAGGAAAGATCTCACCCGTGTCTTTCTTCTCATGGTCTTAGAGCCGCTCTGATACCACTGTCAAGACCCTAGATCTCTCTAAGATGCACACCTGCAAAACAGCCATGAAACACAGGAAAACGTAGTAAACCCTAACCCTGGAGAGCAAAGAAGAAACAGGTCTCGGGTGCAGGCACACTTGCCACCCAACCATGCTGATCATGACTCGATCAGCCGCACTGTTTTATGGAAAAACTGCCTAAAAGTTTTTTAAAAAAATAAAAAAACTGGTTATGCTTTTTTTTTTGAAAAACTGGGCAAGAACAGCTCGCAAACTAAAGCTGCGCGATGCTCTCTCCCACATTGCTGCTGATGAGCAACGGATTGATCCTCTCTTCCTTTCTCGCTCCAACACACACACACACACACACACACACACTGTTGCAGAACAACGAAAGATCTCACCCGTGTCTTTCTTCTCATGGTCTTAGAGCCGCTCTGATACCATTGTCAAGACCCTAGATCACTCTAAGCCCGAGCTAGAGAACCTCGTGGAAACTGCCAGCTGCCTTGCACAAGCCAAGCCACACCCCCTGGCGTCCCATACCGCTGGGTGATCACCTAGCTCCACGCTCTACATCTCCAATGGCTGGTGTGTTGACTCTATGGCCCTGGCACTGCTTATATAGGCTCAGGGAAAAGTGCCTGCCAAGAAAAGCACACAAAGTGCCCTAATTGCGCAGAGTACTGTGAATTGGCCATACAAAAGCTTTCAGGACTTGCTACAATCATGAAGACACCTAGCTGTGAAAAAATAAAATGTGTGGATGCATTATATTAATTGAGGCACTATTACATCAGTCTCTTAGTTTGGGAAGCAATCACAAAGGTGGTGGGCTGATCCCTTCAGTGCTAGGTGTTCAGTATGGGCATTTTTGAGCAAACCTGGAGCAAAGTTCGAGGGAGATATATTGGATTTCTTAGACATGGGGGAGATGGGAGTTGGGAGATTCAAGGGGCACATAATCCTTTCTCCTTCAAGGCATCTGCTGGCAAGAACAATAGCCTGACTTGATCATAGTCATAGGGGACGTGGGGGACGGACCCCTGGGACGGGGGAACGCCGTCCCATAACGCGTGGGAACGGAACCAGACAGGGGACGGCCAGGGGACGTGTGAGCCCACGTTGCAACAAGTGGACGGCGATTCCGGGACGGCGGGACGGTTGTTCGTGTGGGACGGAGCTGGACGGGACGGTCAGCGGACCGTTGTGCAGTCGGCCGTTGCGCCCTGTAGCCGTTGGGCGCCTAGCCGTTGAGCAGCCCTCCCCACTTGGCCCATGGCTATAAGAAGAGCCCCCATTGGCAAGGCTCAAGCAAGGCTCAAGCAAGCCTCAAGCTCAAGCCTGAACGCTCCTCAACTTTCAAGGCTCAAGTGCAAAGCTCATTGGCTCAACACTCCTCAACTTTCAAGGCTCAAGACTCAAGTGGGCATTGGGCAACCCGGCAAGGCTCTAGCTCTCCTCAAGCTTTAAGACTCAAGTGGCATTGTGACCTTGGGTAAGTTGTAATTTCAAGTTGTCACTTGTAGTCTTGTTGCTCTCCTACACTCACCTCTTGCTTTAGCCTCTCCATTGGCAAGCCTCTCCTACATCTCTCTCCTACTCTCACCTCCATTGCTCAAGGCTCAAGCCTCTTCTACACCTCTCTCCTACACTCACGGTCTCACCTCCTCTTGCTTTAGCCTCTCCTACATCTCTCTCCTACACTCACCTCCATTGCTCAAGCCTCCTTGGCACTTGTCTCCATGGCATCTTCATCGCGACCATCCCCTACACCTCGTTCCGGCGGCGCCAATACGAATAGAGGAAGGACCGAAGGTTGGTCTTGGTGGGAAGAGGTCAACTCCGATCATCCCGGAAGTGGAGGAGGCTTTCGCCCATGGTCCTGCAAGCTATGTCCATATAGGCGAACGGGTGGGGCGGATAAAGTGAGAGCTCACCTCTTGCATGAGCCCGGTCATGAGGTCCGATTTTGTGATCAGGTCACACCGGAGACGAGAAGGAGACTTCTTGAACGTGTTGCCGCACATGAGGCCTTGCTTTGCAGGTATAGGAGCTTTCAGGTCTCTTATGGAGACATGGATGCACAGGATGATCGCTTCAAAGTTGGGGCTGCTTTGTGGTGGTAAGATTTTGGTTTGGATGGACCTGAGCTTCAGCATCTAGATGCTAGCCATCCGCATTCTCAGCCAGGCAATGAGTTCCTCTTGCCTAGAGCAATTTTGGAGCTCATACAGTCACATTGCATCGAAGAAGAGGAACCGTCTTGGGGTGGAAGGGGCATGATCTAGTCTTTGTGAGTGCAAACTTGTGAATGCTTTGCAAGAGTGCAACTGCAAAGGCTGATGCATTTACCGAGTGGGAGATGTCTCAAGATGATGAGGAGTTGGAGGAGCAAGTGGAGGACATCTCTATGGAGCCTGCAGGCATTGCAGGGACCCATGATTGTGAGGCCAGCACTTCACATGCCCCTTGAGGCTTTTTGACATATGTACTACTCTAGTGATAGTCTCTTTTTTGTATGCCACTTACGTGGTTAGGGCCTAGGCCTTTGCCCTTGTCTTTTGCTTTAGCCTTTGGCGACTGGGTCCTGGGTGCTCGATCTCCTTTTTTGTAACACCCATTTTTTTGCTAGTATGATTTAATATTGATGCTTTGGAAGTGTAAAGTGACTTTGTTTTAGTATTGTTAAGTTTCTTAAATGAGTGCTTACTTAAATTGCATATTTTGTATGCCGTCCCATGCCATCCCCCGTTCCCCGTCCCGGTTCCCAGGAATCCCTGTCCCCGTTCCCCGTTACGTTCCCCGTCCCATGTTACTATGGACTTGATGCATCTGCAAGCAAAGGAAGGGAGATGGTAAAGCCACAACGGTCCTTAATGTAATGCTCTTTGGTAGTAGGGAGTGGTTCCGCATCTCACACTGTTTTGCAACGTGAATCTATTTTGAAAATTTGTAGTGACAATAGTATTTTTTTTTTTCGAGAAAAGATCCTTTCATTAGTTATGTAAAAAAAACGCCCGTAGGGCTACAAAAGAGATCTCTCCTGCTCCTAATAGAGAGAAGAGCAGTGAATACATCATGGCAGCCCGGGAGACTCTCCCTAGGTGCTGCAAAATACAAGCATCAGTCTAAAGGACTGAGCGGCTAAATCATACAATGGGGGGGGGGAAGAGCCAAACAGGTGGCCTGTAGTGCCAACGGGGGGATCCCGTGTGTAGGGTGTAGAACGGGCCGCAGCGCCAAGTGGTATGAAAGGCCTGGCGCCGTAAAATCGCCTCATCCGAGTCTCCCCGGATGCGGTCGTACTGTCCTCGCAGGGTGTGGATCAACTCCTGCCAAATCCCCCGAACAGTCTCTGCTGGTGGCTCTAATCTCCCCTCAAAGGCCGTGAAGCACCGGGCCCTCCAGGTGAACCAGATGGTGAGGCTGCTGAGGAGCTCCCATCGTAAATCCCTCTCCTGTGTCCAGCTGTCGGACGAGAAATCCGGTGCCGGAACCAGGCGAGGCTGGCCCCTAATAAATCTGATGGCCTGACTGCCCTGCTCCATCTCATAGCCCATAGCAGGCCCTGACGAAGTCGACCAAGCAGCGGCACCCCACGTAAACATACCCTCTGGAGAGAGGGGGGCTAGAATACGCAGCATCCGCAGCCAAATCTGCTGTGCCTGAGGGCAGTCCCAAAGGCAATGTCTCTGTGTCTCCATAGGGTGGCCGCATCGGACGCAGGCCGCCGGAAGACCGCTATAAACAAGCCAAGTGCCAACTGCTGAGCCCCTGTGGGCGACCAGCCACTGAAAAGCCGAGATCCTGCGGGCCTGTCGACTAGCCCAGAGTCGAGCCCAGAAATCCTCCAGGAACTCCTGTGATAGTCCCTGCAATCGCCAATGCCCCGCTGCCGCTGAGAAACCGTCCTCCTCGCCGTCAAAATATGCCGTCCCAGCCGAACAGTATACTGGAAAAATGTGATCTCTGTGGCCTCAAGGGATGCATAAGGATCATGCCACTCGTACTCTCCGGGGTCCCACTGTAGCCGGGCCAAGGGGCGCGCTGCATATGCCCATATACGCCAATCCGGGAGCACGTCAGCAGGGTCGGGGTCAATATGCCACTTCCGAGAAGCGGCAACCACTACCCGAATCCTCTGAAAGGTGCACTCTGCAACCAAAGGCGACTCCACCTCCACTCTCTGGAGTCGGCCCTCATCTTGAATCTCATAATAGAGGCATCTGCCATCCTCAGTGCTAGCTCTGACAGCAATCAGGATCTCCAACTGTGTGAAGGCACCCATCCACCGTGGGGCCACTGGCTCGAGAGGTGTGAACCACTCCTCTGAAAGTGCCTCCTGAATATCAGCCCTCATAATCAACCCCCCTCTGAAGTGACTCAGCCTCTCCACCTGGGTCTCCTCTGGTAGACTGCAGAAAGCCTGCCAGTCTCCAAAACTACGAGCTGGGCCTGCCGCTAAAGGTCCCCAGGCTAGACGAGGCCGAGAACCCAGCATATGACCCTGCTCTGTATGAACCGCTGGGCTCCAGATGAGCGGCTGCCTGGCCCGCTCCTCAACACAAGACGGAGGCCGCTGAGAGAGCCCCGGTCTCAGCAGCTCCCAAGCTCTCAGGATACTCAAAGCAAATCTGTCCTCCCATCCTCTACTGAGGCCTGTCCTCCTCATCTCTATGAATATCCAGCGAATCTCTGGTGCCCAAGTACCCCCTGCAGGAGGCGCCCGGGCCTGCAATCGCTGCAAGAGGAGCTCTTTCCAAGGCTCAGCGCCTGGAAGCAACCCCCGAACAATAAGCTTCCCCAATAAGGCTCTACTCTGATCGACTGGATCTATAATGCCCAAACCGCCCTGAGCCAGCGGGAGTGTAATAACTGCCCATGCAACCTTTGCCCGAGCTGGCTGACCGTCCCGCCCAGACCACAGAAAGTTCCTGATCAGCCTCTGTACCTGGCTGATGCAAGAGCTCGAAAAAATCCAGCAAGACGTAATGTACCACATAGTCGCTAACAGCACCTGATTTGCCACCACCACCCTCCCAGCCAAGGATAGTCGAGCTGTACTCCAATACAATAGCTTCTTCCGAATGCTCAGAAGAAGCGGGGCAATCTGCTGCTCAGGTGACAAATCGAGGCCAATCTGGCATCCCAAATACCGCACTGCTGTGCCGGGAGGAATCCATCTAAAACCGGGGTCCGGACTCCATGCCGGAGTGGGAGCACTACTGATCCAAAAGGCCACTGTCTTGCGCCAATTGATCAATGCTCCCGAAGCTGCACTAAAAACCTGGAGCGACTGCTCTGCCCGAATAAGATTGGCCTCTTGGCCATGCAAAAATAAGCCCGTGTCGTCTGCAAACTCAGCATCAAGCAAATCCTCCCCCCGGACTGGGAGCTGAAGTCCTCTCAAACCAACCTCCTCTGCCGTCAAATACATACTCATAGCCTCCGCAAAGAAGAGAAAAAGGAAAGGGGCGAGAGGACACCCCGGACGGACTGATCTGGTCAGCTCAAAACTCGGCCCCCGACCTCCTGCAATCAGCACCTGGCTGCGAGCTGTGGAATACAAAGCTGCCACCCCTCTGATCCATCCTGGCTCAAAGCCCAGGCGTAGCATAGTGCCCTCTAAGAATCCCCAATCAACTCTATCGTATGCCTTCTCAAAATCGAGAAGCATCACGACCAAGTCCTCGCCAAGAAACCTAGCTCGGGCCGTCGCCTCCCAGAAAGTAAAGATGTTGTCAAGGATACTGCGCTCCTTGACAAATCCTGTCTGAGTAGCATGAATCAACTCCCCCAGGAAGGGCTGGATCCTCAAACTCAAGGCCTTTGCCAAGACCTTGTATACAGTATTGAGGATCGTAATAGGCCTCCAATGCCGAATGTCATCCGATACTCCCTCCTCCTTGGGGATAAGATAGATCAAGCCCTCTGAAAAGCTCTGCGGCATCACCCCAGTGTCCAAAACATGCTGAAAGCCCCTGCGGAGGCCTGGCCCCAAAAGGTCCCAATAGCGCATAAAAAAGGCCGGCGTCAGTCCGTCCTCCCCTGGGCAACTATGTCGCGGCAGGACCCTCAAGGCCTCGGCAAGCTCAATCTCTGACAGAGGCGCACCTAGAACTGTGCGCATATGGTCTGTGACCCTCCTCTGCACATGGGCCCACACAGTCTGTCTGCATACATCTCGATCCTCAGTGGCTGGCTCCGCTGAAAGCAAGTCACGATAAAAAGCAGTGGCAATGGCTCTGATCTCCCCGACCTCAGTAGCTATCGATCCATCCGGTCTAGCAAGCTGGCGAACCCTTGCTCGCGCATGACGGGGTCCAGTGATCTCAAAAAACTCCCCAGTCACTCTATCACCAAGCTGCGTCCACTGAGAGGCCTGACGACGATAGTAAAACTCATGTCTCTGCTCCTCTGCCTCTCTAACCTCCTGGCGTGCCTGGCTCAGCTGGGACGCCACCCACTCACATGCAGGCTGCTGCTCCTGAAGGCACTGTAGCGAAGCAAGGCTGCGTCTCAGCCGTTGCTCCCGCTCGCGAATCTCTCCCAGTCGTGTCAAAGCTGCAGCGTGTAGAAAAGAGCTAAGATCAATGAGTCCCTGGGCACACTGGCCCGCTGCATCCTGGTCAGAGCACTGACTATCATGCCAGATCCTCTCAATGTCCTCAGCGAGACTGGGGTCTGCAAGTACCCTCTCTGGGATCCTCAACTGCAAGCTGGGCTCCCGTGTCCCCTCCTCCAAAGTCAGTATAACTGGCGCATGATCTGAAAATGAGGTGCCAGCAAGAATGCCGACGGAGCCCCCTCGCTCCCCCAACCAATCGCCCACATAAAAGCGATCAATCCGAGATAGATTAGTCCCTCCCTGCCGGCGATCCGACCGAGAGAAACTAAGACTGTCCTGAGACCGGGAGAAAGCCCCATGCTGCCATGCATCAGTGATCCTCAGTGTCATACAAAACCGGTCCCAAGCTGCAAGCTCCGTGCCGTGCACTGTAACATGACTGCCTCCCACCCTATCTGCCGGGTCCTCAAGCATGTTGAAGTCTCCCCCAACACACCACTGTGCGGCCTCTGGCAATGCATCTGTAACCTGAGTCCAGAACTCTGCTCTGGCACTAGCATGATTGGGCGCATAGATGTTGAGCACACCCAATAGCTCATCATGCATCCTCAGAATGACATACTGTGCTCTACCAGGCACAATGATCCCTCGGTCCACAATGGCCTGCCGCCATGCATCTGCAATAACCATGCATACTCCTCCCTGTCCACCCAACGGACCAAACCCTGCAGACCAGAAAGTGTCCCATCTACCAGGCATCACCGAACCATATCTCCGGATCCTGCTCTCACCCAAGTGGTGCTCCTGCATCATCAGAATGTCAATGCTGCCACCAACCAGACATCTCTGTAGCTCCTGCCTCAAGCAGCCTCGATAGCGTATAAAGTGTGCTCCGCCAAGGCCCTGTACATTCCATGAGATGATCCTCATGGATGTCCTACTGAGGTGGATGCTGTCTCAGCCGTACGGCGGGCCTTCGCAAGCGGCTTGGATGGAGAGTAGTCCCCATCCGAACGGCTGCGAGTCTGCCCACCCGGTGTACTGCAAGAATCCCGGATCAGGCGCCAGTGGCTGTGACCCATGGCGACTGCCTCCTGCTCTGACATAGTAACCTCGTGAATGCTCACATATCCTGGGTCGCGCGCCAAATCTGCAACTATGCGCACGACCAAATGCCGAATCCCGGATGTATCCACACCCCCGGGATCCAAGACAAAATGAGCCAACTCCCAAAGTCGGCCTAGCACATCTGTAACCTCCAAATCGCTCATGTGATGAGAAAACTCAACTGCCTGAGTCTTCAACGTGCTGAGAGCGAGCTCTAGAGTCCACTCCCGGTCACAAGGTCCACATAGAGGGAACGAGAAGGCCACTGCTGAGTCTAGTGCCTCCTCCCCGCGGGCCGGAGGTATCACTACATGCACTCGGATGGGTGCTGGTTCATGGGGGCCCTCTGCTCCAAAAAGCCGTGTGAAGGTATAATCAAACGCCGCCGAGCGCTGTCGAATGCCGAGGCGACTCAGCCGACTACGAATAGATGAAATCCGTGAGGCCCTAATCGGCATAGGTCTCCTCTGTGATGCTCGAGCGAGGTCAGTGCTCAGCGCCCTCCAGACTGCAGGTGAGCGCCAGGGAGCTGCCAGGACCTCCCGGGAAGGCGAGGCGGGCGGAGGGGGAGGAGGGGGAGGCGAGGGAGGAGGAGAGGGAGCCGCTGCCGAGACCGGAGCGGGGGCGGGAGGAGGCGATGGTGGAAGCGAGGCGGTGGGAGGGGATGGGTGTGGGGGAGGTGAAGGAGGGGGAGCTGGCATCTCCTGGTCCTCGGTCGCTGCAGGGGTCTCCTCCTGAAGGGGAGCAAATCTGTTCCTCACGGGAACCCAGTGAGGCTGAGACTGTGGCTGCTGGTGCAGCGGTACCTGGGCGTGCTGCTGTGGCTGTCTCCCTCGACGGCGCCCCTGTCCAGGCTGCCACTCCGAGGTCTCTGTGGCCTGAGCAGGTGTCCCTGAGGCAGCCTGCCGAGCCGAATCTGTGGGCGGGCCATCCGTGGCCTGCTGCTGTGGTGAGGGCCGAGGTCTCCTGCGAGGGCAGGCCTTGGCCAAATGACCGACCTGCCTGCAAATGAAGCACTGGTTCGGGAGCCCCGAGAACTCCACTCTCTGATCTATCCACCCCCCCCCTATCCTAGGTAGCTGAATGACCTTAGGAAGGGAGGAGATGTCAGATACTAACACTCTGACCGAAGGTAGCCCAGCTGCTCTGGCCACCACTGAAGCTGCTGAGGGGCCCGTCTCAAGAACCGAGCCCACCAGTGCTCCGAGCCTGGAGAGGAGCGGAAGATACTCCCGGCGGAGACCAGGGAAACAAACTGTAATATGGAAGAGGCGCTCTCCCTGCTCCGCCGCAGCTGGGTCAAATCCATGCTGCCAAGGCCTGAAGAAAGCCCGAGCACCCCTGATATCCAGAGGACTCATGGCAAGGACCTTGGCAACGCTCTGGGCGGCCTCGAACTCGATCTGATAATGTCCCCGGCCCAAGAGCTGTACATCAAGGATCTTGCCCACATCTGCAAGAAGGCGAGCCTGAAGTAGATCCCTGATCTCCCCTCTGCTGGGGCGAGTGCCGACTATACGGCAGATGGTGGAGTGAGCCTGAAGGCGTTCCACCTCTGCGGTGAGGCTCGCTTCCTCTTCCGGCGAAAGAGAAAGCCTGATGGGGAGGACCTCGGTGGCGGGCGAGGGGGCTGCGGAAGAGTCCCTCTGAGGCGAGGCGGGAGGAGTCTCCATCAGAGTCTGAAGCTCAAGCGAAGGCGAGGCGAAAGCGGAAAACCTGCAAGAAGCGGGCTGCACACCAAGAGGCGGAAGGACGGAAGACGAAGAGGAAAAATAACAAAAACCCCCAAGGGGTGAAAAGCAGCACGACAAAGGAGGGAAGGGGGGGGCGGCGAAAAGAGGAGAGGCCCAGAGGGGGGGGGGGCGGCGACAACGCGAGAAGGAGGGAGGCGGGGCGCTGCTGAATGGAGGCGGCGAGAGCAGGCGGAGAGGCGGGGGGGCGACCAGGCGGCAGCGGGGGGGGGGGGGGGATGACGAACAGGCGGCAGCGGGGGGGGGGGGATGGCGAACAGGCGGCAGCGGGGGGGAACAGGCGGCAGCGGGGGGGTGATGGCGAACAGGCGGCAGCGGGGGGGGGGTGGCGAAATGGCGAAGAGGGGGGCGCAGCGGCGAGGAAGGAGGGGGGGGCGGCGCAGCAGCGAGGAAGGAGAGGGGGGGCGCAGCGGCGAGCAGAGGGAAGCAAGCGGGGGGCGGAAGGAAAACAGGCGCGAGGAGGGGGGGGGAGCGAGGGTGCGCAGAGCAGGGTGAGGCGGGGAGCTTCAGCGAGCCAGTCTCCAATCTTTTTTGCGCTTCTTGCGATCGTCTCACCTACAAGCAGTTAGACAGCAAAAAATAGTTGTAGAGGATTAGTGACAATAGTATTGCCTCTCTCTATATTTGAATAGCCTGCTGATTGTGCAATCATGCATTATTTAACAGTCAGATTGAAGCCATTTTTGGTATTCTCCTGGAATGACTCGTTATCCTTGTTGGCGTGGTGAGGGGGGTGTGAATTTGTGTCAAAAAGAAAGATTGTTTGTATTTGTTTTTCTTATCGCTTCATGGTGCTGCTACCAATGCTGCAGCGCTTTGAGATTGTCAATGGTATCATAGAGGTTGAAGGTGCGGCAGCTGAAGATGCCACGGAGTCAGCTGAGGCAAACAAGGGTGAAGGTTGGTTTTCTTTTCTTATTACATGGAGTTGGGCGCATGCTTAGTTCAGTCTCTTTTCATTGATTGCCTTCTTGCTGAGGCTAAACTCAGTTTGCATGCATCACTTGACAAGAGGTTTTTGTGTTCTAGAAAAAGGAGTTCCCGAGTTTTGGCTGAATGCTATGAAGACAAACGACACTTTGGCCATGCAGGTATAGCCCATAAAGTATTGGGAGGTTTGAAATTTTCTGCTGCACACTGCTTTATTGTTGTTGTTGACTCGATGCAGTTCTGGTGCAGATCACTGAACGGGATGAAGATGCTTTGAAGTTTTTGAAAGATATCAAGTGGTCTAAGATTGATGATCCGAAAGGATTTAAATTGGAATTCCTTTTTGATGCCAACCCGTATTTCAAGAACACTTTGGTAATACATACATGCAAGTTTTTTGTAATTTGACAATGTTACTGGCTAAACAAATTCAGCCACTTGACATGGTGATATGCGTTCTCTTTATGCATGTGTTCAGTTGACTAAGACATATCATATGATCGAAGAGGACGAGCCAATCCTGGAGCGGGCTATTGGGTATGTGGCCAAGCTTGCTCTTTTGCACTCCTTCATATGAATGCAGAATTTGTTGTGGGATTTGGAATCATTGGTGTTTCTGATCTCATTGAGTTTGCAATGTTTGTGAGGGCATTGCTAATGGTTAAGGTTTTGAAAATATAGGACTGAGATTGAGTGGCATCCTGGCAAGAACCTGACCCAGAAAGTGTTAAGGAAAAAACCAAAGAAGGGCGCCAAGAATGCAAAGCCTGTTACCAAAACTGAAACTTGCGAAAGTTTTTTTAACTTCTTCAGCCCTCCGCAAGTACCTGAAGATCATGAAGACATTGATCAAGACACGGTATTGGACTGGTGTTTAGGTGTTTGTATGGAAGATATGTGACAATTATGTGTTGTTGGATATCTATGTTGATGTTGAAGGTTTCTCTAATGTGACCTTGTAGTGTGACGGCGCTTTTTCTGTTCTTGTCTGCAGGCTGAGCAGTTACAAGATGTCATGGAGCAAGATTATGACATTGGGTATGCACTGATATCACGCACATCCTTATTTTTTTACACAAACCATCCAACATGACAATTGCTTGTTGTCCTTGTCATTGATGTCCTGCAGGTCTACTATCAGAGATAAAATCATCCCACATGCAGTATCTTGGTACACGGGAGAAGCTTTGCAAGGAGAAGAATTCGAGGATGCTGATGAGGAAGATGAGAGTGAAGACATGGAAGAGGAGGACGAGGATGAAGATGAGGACGAGGAGGATGAAGATGATGAGGATGAAGAGGATGAAGACGATGGAAAAGGCAGAAAGGTGCTGTGATACTATCTCACTTTTTAAGCTCGTACATGGTTGGTTATCTTATCATCTTTTAGAGAGGTCGTCTACTTATGCTGTTTAGAGAGTTGTTATTGTACCACTTTTTTAAAATGCCCTGTCTGTTCATGTCGGTCTCAATGGTCCATCAAGTGGATGTTACAGAAGCATTCGATTTATTAGTGTTCTTTGCTGTTTTGCAGCGGTCTGTGCCTCTCTCAAAGGTGAGCTCTTTCTCGACTTGTATGCAATCTTGGATCATGCTAGGACAGTAACTATTAGAGCTTCAGGGCGGTAGAGCTGTTTTTTGGTTGTGTGTAGGAACTCAAGGCAATGTGTTGGTTTTTATCCACAGGTTGGGCAGAAGCCTCCTTCAGGCGAGCAACCCCCTGAGTGCAAGCAGCAGTAGCCTTCATGTGGATGATCATCCAGTTTACTAGGTTTCTCAGAGGCTGTGGTCTAAAGTAATATTTTTATTCGATTGTGTTGATTTTTGAATTTTTGAGTCTGAAGACAGGCAATTATTCTTCAAGCTCTTAAAGCGGTGTTTGTTGTACAAGAGGGGTGCTCTATAAGTCAATCATTATACTGGCTCTAATGGCATTAGTGCTCAAGGTTGATATTTTAAAAGACCTTGGCCTCCTTAGGATGCCCAGTTCTTCTAGAGGTGGAACAAACAGTTTTGTAGGTAATGTTATCAAGAAAACAGTGTCAGGTTGGTGTTGATATTTGCTTACCAGGCTTGATGCCTGTTCAGGTCTTTTTTCACTGCAGGCTGTTGTTTTCCCCCTTCTGTAAGTTCTTAAGTGCTGCGTATGTGTGAGATTCACACACACTGTATGTATGTATCTGTGCGCATGTACACCATCCCTTGTATCTTTTTTATTTATTTGTCTTTATGCACATAAATACCTATCTATATATTTTTGATATATAGTTATTTTTTTTCTCACACCCACACACACACACACACACACACACACACACACGCACACACACACACACACAGACTCACTCATTTGGAGATGCTATCCGTGCACACACAAATATTGAGATTGGGGTGCATGCAATGATCTAAAACTGAAGATTTTATTTGGTGTCTTTGTCTTGATTGATTGTTGAAGGAAATATCTAAGTTAAATCTTATGACACCCCTTATCTGCATTTTGCTACTATGCAAAACACCATTTTTGGAGATAGTTATGGTAGACACATATTTTGCACCACAAATTCCTTGTCGGTGATGCCTGTCCTCCATGTTTTGGCTTTGCCAATTAGTCTTTACTGTACAACATTAAATTCAGAAATGGTTGCCTCGGCTAATACTCCTAGTGCTTTGTGCATGGCTTTTCAAGGTTGGCAAGTGCACTAGCTACAACACGTTTGCTTTTGAGCACTTATAGTCGGCTGAAAGGTATGAGACTGGTTGATGGCTTCATTAAGTGCATCATGTTGTTTCTGGTGTTAGGAGACTGGTTGCCCTCATCACTATGTAGGAGACACTACTAGCTGCCACTGGGACCTCAAGATCACGCGTTTTGGGGGCTACTCCACTCTCATTAAAGCTGTATCTGAATTGCCTCATGCCTTGCACTCTAAAGTAGCCCAAGAGTACACTAAGTTTGCGTGAATGCATTTAATTTTTGCTTGATCTTTTTACTTAACCTTCACCCCTTGTCTAAATATCTTAGTCCACTTCACCACAACCTACATCATGAGTTCCCTATCATTGCCTTTCTCAGATTCTTCTCTGCTTACTCTCGGTCAAGCAAGTCCTCTTGAAGGTGGTGCAATCCTCCCTTCGGCAATGTGGTGTCACTCCTTACTTTGGTTGGCTAAAGAGGCTAACAGTTCATGCGTGGCTTGGCTGTGTTGTTACTTTACTCCCCAACTCTATGCCATTAATATTTTGTTCGTTGACATTTGTATGATTACTAGGCTCCCTTATTCTTTAGTAATGCCATTCTCATGATACTGGTGAGTTCACCAAAAGGATTATTTAATGACATGTACTCATCACAAGTGTAGCTTTATAACTCTGCACATATTAGTAATCTAATGCTTCTTCACGCATGTTCACGCATGTTTTGTGCTTTTTTGATCAATAGTCTTTCCTTTTAAATCTAGTGTTCATGATGGTTGTTGTGACTATGCTCTTTAGTCTACAATATACTCTCAATGGATATGTCTTAGTGCATCTTAAGTGTATGTCAACCTTCAAAGTTGTGATCCCAATAACATGGGGAAAGGAAGTTGACACTTACCTTCTCCTTAAGAAAGGTTTAGTGTATCCTTAAGAAAGCTTTACTACTTACTTTGTTTTTGGAATGATTGTAGCACTCCTTGGATGGTTCATCTACGATAACATACACACATTGGATGATGTCCAAGTAAACCATAAGCATGTCATCCTTTAAAGTCGTCATCCCAGTAACGGGGCGAAAGGGTGTTGACACTTGCTCTCCTCTTAAGAATAAGTATCAACTTTGTTTTTGGAATGATTATAGGTATGGCCCTTTAGGCTTTGTAGGTAGAACAAAGGCATGTGGTCTACTACTCCAACACAATTCTAAGTTCCACACAACCTTCAACATTTAACTATCAATTTATTGGCCAAAAGGAAGTGTAAAAAATGTTCTTCATTTTATTGTAAACTTTGCAACTTCCTCTTAGATTATTTCCACAAATTCTCAAAGTGGTCTTGTAAACTAGTCAAAAGTGAATCCTTGTAGAAGGTTAGAAATAATTATGCAAATGTGATGGTAAATCTAGTTGCCATCCTCCACCATCAATGCCAGGCTCTTGAGACCATCAAGGTTGGTAGTCCATGCACATAAAGTTGAAATAGACCAACTTCAAGGCAAGCCCATCAAGCCGAAGAGGCTTGAGCGATCCGTGCAGCTAGCCAATTCATCAAGGAGTGATGCTCTCCTCGCTCCCGCAACACATGAAGCCACCAAAATCCTTACCGATTCCCAAGGGGAGTACAACCTCACCATGAGCAAGGTAACCACTAGGATAGCAGCCTACCAGGAGCTCCTCCTCTTCAAAGAAACCTTGATAGTCTAGGCACATGCCAAAATTCATCACATGCAAACCCTTGCCTTTACCATTGGAAGGGCATGACCAATGGAAGTTAGACATGCTTCTCTCATGGGCTATCGACCTAGATACTACATTGTCCACCATGAGTTGGTCTCCCATGGATACCCTTACCCTTATCAACTGCACTTTGGATCTATACTTAGCTTCAGTTCAACATCTTTTTATTGGACCATATATCAACCTCCCACCTTCTACACCATTTTAGCTCGCATTAATGCCGCGCAACAACCCACCCTCATCGCTCTTGTTCTTCTTTGATCAAACCATCTCGTTCAGGGGACACTACATTGCTTTACTCCATGGAGTCCCATTTGCTTGTGTCTAACCTTGCCACTTGGTGTGAGTGTCAATTCCACATGCTTTATTGAGGTTGACCATTTTCTTGATCTCATTGCACCATTTGGCCTCAACTACCCCAATCACGTAGACTCACTTCACTCCGCCATGACAACCATGAAAGCCCTCGTTCACCAAGCAATGAAGTCTACCTTTTGTCGTGTTTGTTGCATGCCCAATCATTAGTACAACATGTTGGGTATCCTCCGAATCTATCGTATAGTCTACCCTTACCTCAACCAAGCCCTCGCCACCATTCATACCATCCATGTGGCTTACTTGCAGGACATCTACGTGGTCGACGCACAAAATAACTTTGCCTTTTTTTAGACTCATATGCTTGAAGATAAGAAAGACGACCTCAACTAGTATCTCATAAGAAGGCAAAAGCTCGCCCAGCCTCGACGTCAGATTGGGTGTTACGAAAACCCTCCTAGAGCCAACCCCAACCACCTCTCTAATCGAATCCGCTTCAACTCCAACCATAATTCTCGTGTGGGAGAGCCTTCCTATTCCATGAGAAGAATGTGGAGGAGAAGATGACCTTGAGCTTCCTCTGCAAGCAAACACACACACAAGTAGATAAGCACACAAGGAAGATGGATGGTTGAATTTTCTTTTCTCTATAACCATAAAATAAAGAGATAAGAGTACATACTAATAAGGAAAAGTATTCTCTTATTATAACTTTCAAAGATCGATTCATAGTTTGAACTTGACTACATGAGTTGGTGCTATAACTATGCCATAACTCTAGTACAACAAATTGGTTATCACATAGCATGTAAACTACTGGCAACATACTACCCATAATCTCACTAATCATGCTAGTTGCGTAACTGCGAAAACTATTATCAAGGTGGGTCATCAATATCCATATCACTAGTTGAGCTCAATATCTCAACACTCTCCCTCGAGGTCAACTCTACAAAGTCACTTCATGTAAGCTCCGAAACTTGCGAAGCTTCTCTGTATCCATTCACTTTGTGAGGATGTCAGCCATCCGATCCTCTGTGCTAACATATACCAAATCCACATCACTTGCTAGAACCTTTTTTCTCACACTGATAATGCAGATTAATGTGCATGATAGATTGGGTTACTAGCGAACTATATGCTACTCATGTTGTCACAATAAATGACAATGTTCCACGGGCTCACCTATATCACCAAGTAACTTCGAAAACCAAGCTACCATAACATCACCCCTGTACTCTTCTATCTCTATACTCGACAAGGCAACTATTGACTATTTCTTGTTGTTGCTCCAACTCATGAAAAGCTTTTGGTATATCTCCTATTTCAGCCCAATCAACATATGTATATCCATGTAGCTATATCTCTTTGTCAGTCTCATATATAGAAAAGTCCCTAATCAACAATGGACTTTGTGTATCTAAGAATCCATTTGGCCACATCCAAGTGTGGCTTCTTAGGAGCCTATATAAACTAGCTCACAAGTCTAATATAACATAGCTCAAATTTGGCCTAGTAATTATGTAGAGATCAAGTCACCCACTATATGCCTGTATATAGTGGGGTCCTTTAAGAGCTCACATGTATCTGTAAAAAGCTTAGTGTTCTGCTTTAATAACACTAAAATAGGCTTATATCCTATCATACCATACTTGGATAATATGTCCAAGCTATTCTACCTTTGTACAACAAAATGCCATCAACCAACTCTTTACTAAGAAAATACGATAGCTCACCCAAATCTTTCATCTCGAACTTTTGTCTCAAAACCATCTTGACATCATGTATGTTAGCATAACTATCATTGGTGATAATCAAGTCATCCACATCAATGATTGACATCATGATACCTTTATCTGTCTTTTTCACGTAAAGTGAAAAATTGACATTGGATATGTGAAATCCAATGGTAATAAGATACTTCTTGGTATTGTTTGACCATGATTTAGTCCCTACTTTAAGCTATACAAGGCAAGCCATACAAGGCTTTGTGTAACATGTGCATAAAATTTGGATATGCATTGCTCTCATAACCTAGTGGCTGTATTATATAATCTTGTTGCAAATCACTATGCAAGAATGTATTCTTTACATCTATCTAATGTCAAGACCAACCGTTCAGCCCACAACAATGAAAGCTCTCATGGGTCTAATTTCCATTTTTATAACCGCTCTGAATGTCTCCTCATAGTCAATACTATATGTCTGTGCATAATCCTTGGACTAGTCTTACCTTATACTTGTTCACAAATCCATCTAAGTTATGCTTGACCTTATATACCCACTTATATCTAATTACCTTCGTATCCTTAAGTAAAGGCACTAATTCCCATGTCGCATTTGTATCGGATGTTTTCATCTCCTTATCCATGGCATCTTTCCATTTTTGATTTCTCAATACCTGCTCAAAACAAGTGGGTTCTATATTTTGTATTGCTTTAACCATGTAAGCATAGTGATGGGCTATATATCCCATATCTCAACCTATCAATGGGATAACTAACCCAAGTAGACTTGTATACACCTAGATCACCATCATGTGTTCTCAAAACATCCTTGGTTCTCCATGCACGAGGAGTAACTGTTAGCACATTCATCCCCAAATTCTGCTCTTTTATGGTGCCCATTTGGTCCCTTTTGTATGGCCCTTGCTTGTGGGTTGGCCACCCTTTTTTCTAGTATTTTTTTTTGGGTTTTTTTCCACCTTTCTGGCATTTTCTAGTCGGCCAACTTTCCCCTACTATAAATAGTGGGTGCTGGCCTCTCTTTTCTTATTCAGTCTTGTACATATTTTGCTCCCTCACTTATGAGACTTGTAGTGTCTCTTGCTTGGGACTATTTTGCTTCAGTATATTTAGCATAGTTTTCTCCATATCTCTCTCTCTTGCACTCTTTGTTCAGCACATTCTAGTGCCACTCTACTTCCGCTCTGTGCACTCTTTCATGGTATCATCGCTCCTGGTTTAGTAACCTCCTTGCTGTCCCAGATTCAGTCCTGTTTTCAGCACCTTCTCCTCTACATTTTCTCTCAGATCTGTAGCCCTTTGCTGTTGCGTTTTTTGGACAGCACCTGCTAGTCACTTCTCTTCCAGATTGGCTTCACCAATTGTAGTCATCATGTATTTTTTGATCAGCATTTTCTTTCCAAATGGAGATTGGACATAGGTGGCCTGTTTTTCTTCAGGACAGCAGCCTTCTGTGCTCCGTTTTCCTCTCCAGTGGGCTTTCCCCTTTGCAGAGGGGGGGGGGGTCTGTGGTGTTGCAGGCTTTGGTGGCACTCTTGGTACCTGTGGAGGACACTTCTTCTTTTCAGAGTTTGTGCATTTTTTGAGATTGAGCCCAAGCTTTTGTGATGGCTGCACCGACTTCTCTTTATATGTTTGCTGAGTCTGCCAAGTTGGATGGTTCCACAACTACACCCTATGAAGGTGAAGGTGAAATCGGCCTTGCATGGCATGGATCTTTGGGATTGGCTTGTTACACCGGCCAATGCCACCCCTCCCTCCCTTGCTTCCGGTGGTACGACTCAGGCACATATTGATATTTGGCAGTTGAATGATCGACGCGTTTTCTCCTTTCTCATGTTGAAATGTCAGGATTCTGTTCTCTCTCATGTGTGTACAACAGCAGATGCTGCACATGAAGTTTGGAAGGCTTTTGTAGATCTCTATGAGATTAAGTCTCCAGGTCGAATTTTGGCATTGGAAAAGCAACTTATGAACTTATCAATTTCTACCTTTCCATCTTTATCTGCTTTCATCTCGAAGAAGATGAAAGCAGATAAAGATGAAAGCAACTTATGAACTTATCAATTTCTACCTTTCCATCTTTATTTGCTTTCATATCTCGAAGATGAAAGATCTCCAGGACGAGTTTGCTGTTCGTGGCCAAGGACACCTCCATAGAGGACATGGCTATTCGGCTGCTCTCCAAACTTCCAGAGAGGTTTGATGCATACTTTCAGTCTCTTGTTTCTTCTCCTTGTCCTGTTCCAGTTACTTGGGAGGAAGTTCTCCCCTTCGTTATGCAGATTGAGTCGCCCTGATGGAGCTTTGGGCAGCACGAGATAAAGGGAAGAATCAACAAAAGAAAGGAAAAAGGGGTTCTGACAAGAACTCCAAGGATTCCGACAAGGATAAAGACAACAAATCTTCAAAGAATAAGGACATTGAATGTCATTATTGTGGCAAGAAGGATCACAAGTCACCCCAATCTCACAAGAAGAAGAGTGATGAAGCAGCAAAGAACTCTTCCTCAACGGCGGTGTCTCAACCCAAGAAGGATGATGGCATTCTTCTCTTTAGCAAGTACTCGGCGTATACTTGCTCTTGTGACTTCTGAGTCATGGTCTTGGATTGTTGATAGCGGTGCTACGCCTCATATGACACCCCATCGAGATTCGTTCAAGGACTTCACTGCCAGATCAAGCGAGATCACTCTGGGTGATTCTTCTTCTGTGTGCCAGTGCATGGTCATGGCACTATCCCCATCTTTCGTTCTGACGAGGACAAGAGGTACTTCTCTGATGTTTTGTATATTCCAGATTTGGCTTTTAACCTTTTGTCAGTGAGTGCTCTTATTACAGCTCAGGGTGCGGAGGTGATCTTTTCTCGTTATGAGATTACCATTCGTGATAAGGCGACTGGTAGCATCTTGGCTCAGGGAGTCCAAGATAGTGGTCTCTATAAGTTGATTGCTCTGTTTTCTTTTGGTGCTTCTTCTGCTCTTTGGCATGCTCGGTTTGGCCATTTGCGTTATCAGCTTTTGAGCGAGCTTCAAAGGATGGGTTGGTTAAGGGATTACCGATCATCAAAGCTCCGTCTACTGCTTGTTCCTCTTGTTTACAGGGGAAGCAACACCGAGCCGCCTTTCCGAGGGAGGCGACACACAGATCTTCGACATCACTTGCTCTCATTCATGCAGACTTATGTGGCCCTATGAGTACCGCGTCTTTAAGGCGTTGTACATTCGTGATGGTGGATCATTTTACCAGATATACTTGGGTTTTCTTTCTGAAGACCAAGGATGAGACTTTTTAGCACTTCTGTGTGATTGGAAAGCTGAGGTGGAAAAAGAGATCGGTCACTCGGTCAAGGCTCTCATCAGGAGACTACCGATGGAGGGGGTGAGTTCACATCCCTGGAGTTTCAGCAATATTGCAAGACACATGGCATTCGGAGACAGCTTACTACATCATATACTCCATCACACAGAATGGAGTTGCCGCGAGAGGAAGAATAGGACCATTATGGAGATGGCCCGTGCTATGCTTGAGCATTCTTCATTACCTCGATGTTTCTAGGGTGGTTGAGGCGGCTTCCACTGCTGTCTACATTCAGAACAGGTCTCCTATTGTTGCTCTTCCTCCCGATAAAACTCCATATGAGGCTTTCCATGGTGAGAAGCCCTCCGTTGTTCATTTCCAGATATTTGGGTGTACGGCGTATGTTCATGTGCCTAAGGAGGACCGCTCCAAGTTGGACTCGAAGTCTCAGTGCATGATTTTTCTCGGATACAGCACTGTGTCCAAAGCATATCGTCTTTATGATCCTCAGGCTGGTAAAGTTGTGAGCCGTGATGTGGTGTTCGACGAGACTCCTACATCTTCAGAGGGGGGTGGTGAGCTTCTTCTTCCTTCACCTCCGTTTTTGCCTCCTCCTCCTCCTCCTCCTCCTGCTCCCGCTGCTTCTGTTGTAACACCTCTAGCAACTGATGATACTCAGTCAGATGTCAGTCAGATGATGATGACCCTACTCCTCCCCTCCAGTGAGTTCGAGAGCAGATTTTGTACATGGTTGGTATTATCAGACAGTTCGTGATTTTGGGTTACGTGAGCTTCCTTCTGCTCCTCCACCTGGTTCTCTTCGGCGTTCTTCCAGAGTTACAGGGAAACAAATTCATGAGGGCAACATGTTTGTTAATTATGCTCTTATGTCTACTATCATTAATGGTCCTTCTGATCCCACTTTTGTAGAGATGAGGCTCTTTCACATGAGCCTTGGCATCATGCTATGCAGGCAGAGCTGGATGCTATCGAACGGAATGGCACTTGGATTTTGGTGCCTCAGCCACCATTGCAGCGTAAGGTGATTGGTGCGTGACGTTAGATTTTCAAATCAAAGTTCCGAGCTGATGGCAGCTTGGACAAGCACAAGGCGAGGTTGGTTGCCAAGGGTTATGCTCAGCGCGCCCAGGTGTCGACTTCGATGAGACCTTCCCTCCTCTGAGACGGCCCGGATGACTACTATTCGCACTGTTCTTGCACTTGCGATTAAGTAGATTTATGCATCACCTCGACACTCAACATTGGCAAGCAGTGAAACGTGTCTTTTGTTAAACGGGTTCCAACTCCCCTTTTCATACTCTCATAACCCTAACCCAAATAATTGGTCCATTCACACTGGCCTTGTCTAGACACACCTTATTTTTCATTTCACTTATAGCCACGTAGTCTATGACTTGGTCAGTGACTTGATGGATGATACTTATTATCTTCCATGTGTGGTTACCTTGTCAGCATTCAGTGATGATGATCCTATTGATGATCATGATTTTGTTTTGGATGATCATACACATGTAGATTGTCTTGCACATGACCATATGTTACATAGTATGGATCATGATGATACATATGATGATGTAGTGGACCATGTTTTGGATGGTTTGACTGATGCTATAGACAACGACATTGGTTCACATTTCTTCATGCATGATATCGGTTATGAGTTATGTGTTTATGTGGATCCCATGGATGTCAACACGATCCTATGTTCTTTGGAGCCGAGGCATTTATCTTTAGATGCATTATATGCCACTTGGGATGTATGGTACTTGATTATGTGGCATACCTTGTAGATGCATATCTTGGTTTTGGCCGGCACTCAGGACTTTACATTATTTTACAACAATGTGCCTTCTTTATACTTATCCACCTACACTGACAGTGAGGACAGGGCAGGATGCTATGACACTAAGGTTGGTAACTGTTTCCTTCTTGGTAGTTCATGTATTTTATGGCTCAGCAAGAAGCAACCAATAGTGGCCACATCAAGTTGTGAAGGTGAGTACAGGGCAACATTCATAGCTATTGTGGACTGTGTATGGCTCCGCCATCTATTAGCAGATCTTGGTGTTAGACAGCCATCTTCTACCACCATTTTCATTGACAATCAGATTATATTAGCAGTCACACAAAATCAAGTATTTCATGCACTAAAAAAGCACATTAAGATGCATTATCATTATGTTAGGGAAAGGCTCCATGTGCAAGAGAGATTGCCTTGGCTTGTATGCCTACACAGGCCAATGTGGCAGATGGGTTTACCAAGTCCCTTTCCAGGGAAATGTTTGAGCCTTTCCACAAAGCTTTAAACTTATTACCTCCACCAGGGTAGTCTGCAACACCTTGTACACGTTCACACCATTCACTTTAGGGGGGGTTTGTTAGTCTTAGAAGTCCCTAATGTGAACAACCCTATAGCACTTTTTACCTTTTGTTGGGCAAGGGTTTTTTCCCCATGTGAACTCACTCTTGTGTGTTAGCCACATCAGTCCTAGGACAAGGACTATTTGTACTTTGTACCCCACACATTCGTTATCACTATCATTGAGTACTTCTAGCTATTGTAGCTTCGTCTCTCTCACTCTTTGAGCTCATGACTGCATATGTGTCTGTGTGAGTGTGTAGAGCATCTACTCCCTCATCCAATAGCATGGTCTCGTTTCGACTTAAAGGTCAAGTCCTACCTTGGGAGACAAAGACAGCCTACATTAGCATACCAAAGCAACCCCCTTACTCTAAGTAGGGTAAAGAGCGAATGAAGGAGCATTATAAAATGTAACCCAAAAATATTTTGGTTTTGGGGGACATCCTAGGTAGAGAACCTATGACTGAAAAATTATTAGATTTTGGGAGGGACATCTCGAGCAGAGAACCCTCGAATAAAAAGGACTAGAAAGCCCAATCATAATCTTCCTCATTAAGAGAAAGATTAGCCATGACAATGAGGGCTTTTTCTTTGCTTGATGGAGATGATTCAGGTTCATCTTTGTCGTCTTCTAGTTCCTACACACCCGATTAACATGGTCCTTTGATTACCCTTTGGCCATTTTCTTGAAACACATGTCTTCTATATGATTGGACTCCTAGAAAGCTCAATCGTAATCTTCCTCATTAAGAGAAAGATTAGCCATGACAAGGAGGGCTTTTGCTTTGGTGGTTGATGCAGATGATTTAGGTTTATCATTGTTATCTTCTAGTTCCTTCACACCAAATTAGCATGGTTCTTTGATTGGTCTTTGGCTATCTTCTTGAAACACGTCTTCTATATGCCCAAGCATTTTACAAGATGCACTTGATGATCCTTCTTTGTAGTTTGTGTTTCATCTTGTAGAGGAAGACTTTCTCTAACTTAAGTGATACTTCAGCCAGCTCTTTAAGACTAGTGGTCCTTCATGAATAAGATTAGAGAGAGAGAGAGAGAGAGAGAGAGAGAGAGAGAGAGAGAGAGAGAGAGAGAGAGAGAGAGAGAGAGAGAGATTGCACAATAAATGAATTATGATAATACTTCTATCATGTCAATGCTTTTACAGGCATCAAGCCTCGTCTTTTTCACACCCTAAGGGAGTGTTCACACTAATGGACACACTACTAGACTCTAAAATGCCCAACAATTGGTGACCACCCTACATCACTTGTCTATAATAATAATAGACTAAACATGAGACTTGCGGTCTTGGTGCAACTTCCGTGAGCTCATTTTGAGCCCCACAACTTGAGAACCATGAGTTCCAAAGAAGAGATCCCTCTTACATGTAGCTTATTTGACATTTGGAAATTATTTCTTTTTGGGCAATTCGTGCATATCTTAGCTAAGCAACTGTGGTAACATCATTTTATGAATATGAATATAGAGTAGCATTCGCTATGATAGTTGAATGTGTATGGTTGAGAAGTTTGATGGAGGATCTTTGTGTCCCTTCAAATGCCCCTACTCTTATTCTTCACTGATAGTCAGAGCGCAATGGTAGTTACAAAGAATCATGTCTTTCATGCCAAGACTAAGCACATTGAAGTGCATTATCACTATCTCTGGAAACTCCATGCAAGAGAGATCAATCATGTCTTTCATGCCAAGACTAAGCACATTGAAGTGCATTATCACTATGTCTAGAAACTCCATGCAAGAGAGATCAATATGCTCTATTGTAGTACACATGATAATGTGGTAAATATTTTCACTAAAGCCTTATCATGTGAAAGGTTTGAGGCCTTCCGCAAAGCTTTGGGACTCTTCCCTTTCAGAGACTAATTTGTACTATCAGGGGGGTTTGTTAGATAGTTGGTAGTACTATCAGGGGGGTTTGTTAGATATTTGGTAGTACTCCTCCACCTTGAGGTCATACACTCATGCTATGGGCACTTTTATCCCATTGGATTTCCCCCCCATGTCCATGGCCATCCAGGTGTGAACATGCACCTTAGGGTTAGCTAGTATATGAGCAAACTTACTCACATTTTGAGTAGCTTACTTATTTGTACTTCTTCTTTTTACTTGTAGAGAGTTTTCATTTCTATCCTTTGAGCTTGCCATTCTCCCTCACACTCTACACCCTTGTGTTCTTGTATTTGAGCATTGTGTGTGTGTATGTGTGTGTGTGTGTGAGTCCGGCTCTCCATTCTATGATATCCAATAGTATCGCCCCAATTTTTTCATGTGCATCTTGGATAGTTTATACTTTATTTTAGCCTTAGTTTACAAGCTTTTGTGCTCTTGCATCTCAGCCCTCAAGTTTTGTTCCATCTAGTTTAAGTCTCTCCATAGATGTGGATATCCTTGTATTATACCTTAATTATATTTTGTGACTTAGATTGGGCTAGAGAATGTGATAATAGGAAGTCCATGACAAGTGACTATTTCTCTCTTATATTTGGAGTTATCTCATGGATCAATAAAAACAAACGTACAGTTACCCTTTCTTCTACAAAGGCAAAAGTAGTCCAAGAGCACCTAACAAAGCCTGCAATGGGATAGCCATAGTTGCATGATATAAATTATACAAAATCTTATGGTCTATGCTTGCATAGAGCACATTCATATTTAATATCACTTTGTGAAAGAGTTGATCATGGATGGAGAGGTCAAGATGGTCTACTATGCGATGACAGAGAACTGTACGAACATCTTTACCAAGGCTCTTAGAAAATATCTTTTTGACTAGCATTTTCATCAACTTGGCATCGGGCCAAAAAGGTAGTTCAGATTCAATTGGACATTAAAGGTGGGGTGTCAAAAATCAATGCTCCACCCTTGTCATGTTGACTGCACAATGTTGACTGCACAAGTGTACCAACTAGCTCTATATTAAAAGTCCCCTATTATAAGGAGAACCCACCTTTGTGTTGTATGAGTAACACAAATGCCCTCCAAGTTTTGATTTCCACATTGAGGATGGACCAAATGTGGCTAGATAGTTAAGATACACTTAGATAGATTGACTGTCGTGTATCATAATTGCTAGCCCAATCGGAATCACTGGAGGCTTGTAATTGTAAATCACCCCCCCTTTGGCATAAAACAATCTAAGATCTTGAGTGCCTTGTAAATATTTGAAGATGCATTTAACTACCTACCAATGCTTAGTGTGCCTAGCCAATGCATGAACTTTGAAAGTTGTGACACACCATACTAGATATCTGGTCATGAGTTGCACGAATAGATTAGGCATCCAACATAAGTGGTTATGTTGAATGGTTCATTGACATCCTACAAACTAAGTTGTACACACCAAGTTTCGTCGGTGTAGTAGTGCCTTGATGTACTTGAACTGCTTAATGACTATACCATCATCTTGCTGTATAAATGCAAACCAAGGTAGTACTGCAAAATACCAAGGTCTAACATCTCAAAATTTGAGGCAAGGTCAGACTTGAAGGCTGTAATGAAATCCTCAATTGTAAGGTCCCTCCCAAGCCATGTATGTATGTGTCTCTTTTAATATAGATTTTAATAAGGAAAGAGAGTGTACTTAGAGACGAGTGAGACAATAAGGCTAGAAACATTAGGAAAGTGTTAGAATAAAAATATTAGCTCCAAAAATCCTAAAAGAAATAAGAAGACAAGAATAGTTCTATTAAAGAGATAAGTATCTCCAAAAATAGAATTTTGAATTTAGGTGATAAGAGGTCATATTTAGAGTACTTTTACATATTTAGAGTCCATGCATACTAAAAATGTGGAAAAGCAACGCGTTTCTAAAGATGGCGTGTTTGTAGCTATATACAAACGTTTTTGCCTATTCTACCCGTGCCAGGTTGTAGAGAACAGATAGCTTCTGGTTCTTTTGACTGGTTATATGACCATATTCTGAGTTTTTATCAGAGAGTTATGGCCAAAACAATTTGCTGATTTTGTCAGGGTCTCTACACAGGGAAAACTGTAAGAAGCAGCAAGTAGCCTCAAGGTAATCCTAGAGCTTGAGATGTACATATCCCTTCATTCTTATCTAATATCTTAGAAAAGAAGCTTAGATTGCTATGGTCTTTCGGAGGAAGAGACCAAAACTCCATAGCTTTTATTTTAAAGAAAGAATAGTATGTCGTAGCCCTCCACAAGAGAAGGCTATTTTGCCATAGACCTTTGAGAGAGAGAAAAGTCATAGTACAAGTAAGAGGAGATAAATCTTGGGGATGATCGGATGATTTCAATCATAAGAGAAGGTATTAGAAGACTCTATTCTCATACATTGTCAAGTTCTAAAGCTCTTGTTATCGAGCAAAGGTAACGATAAATGATAAATTTCTATAAGGTATATACATATTTTGTTTTTCAATTACATATCATTCTTAGGGGTTGAGGTATGGCCCCAGCTTCTCTATTAATTGTTAATAGTGATCTATTTGATTGATTTACTAGTTAAAGTTTGTATTCTTTTAAACAATAGCATATGCCTTAAATAAAGAATGTCTTTTCGCAATCTCAAGTTGAAATGCAAAAATCTTTGTGAAAAGGATTGTTTTCTTAAGAAGGTAACATGGATTCATAAAAGTATCGAACCACTAATAAAAGTATGGCCGAACCTAGCATGCCACAACTGGGCATGTTTTATTGTCTTAGAACAATCAAAATCATACATGTCCAATTTGTACAAACCGGTCAAAGATCTAATAACCACAATCTGTTTGTCAAGTTCTCTATCACGAACAATGTATTACTTGCAAATTCAACATTAAGATCCTCTAGTTGGACACATAAAACAAAATTTTGTGAATACCTAGAACAAAACATACATTTTTAAGATAAAGAGAATAATCTCACCACCAATACCTTTAACATGTTGAGGCATTATTGGCACACGTAAACAAATAAAGAATGGGCACATAAAGAAAAATTTGTGAATACCTAGAAAAAAAGGCACATTTTCAAGATAAAGATCCTCACCAAACCACTAATACCAATACCTTACAGGTTAAGAGGCTTTGTTGGCACACGTAATAGTGTGACCATTTTATGCATTCTCTCCAAACTTCTTTAAGAAGTTTTGTGTTTAGAAGCACCATTGTCAAGAAACCTACAATCAGCAAGACAGTTACATTGAGACATGTATCTTATTTAGGATTATAACTACAACTAGCCATATAAGTGAGAAGTCTCAATGGACAATGACATTAGCTGAGTCCTTTTTTCTTAGAACTCTTATTGTTCGAGGTAGAACTATTGGAACCCTTATTGGATTCCTTCTTCTTTGGTTCTTTGTTTTGAAGTTTGATTTTTAATAGCATGGCTAGGTTTCTTGTAATACTAGCAAGTCACCTTCTTTGGCTTTTTAGAATCAGCGTTAGCCTCAGAAGTTTTTTTGAAATTGGTCTTCCACTAAAATTTCTTGCCCTTATCCTTGGTTGCTAAAGCAGCCTGATCATTGTTAAAACTCTCAAAAACATTCTTTCTCAAATTTTCCTCCTGCAAACAGTAAGCTAATAAGCTCTTGATAAGTAAGAGGGGCTATATTGTCTCTCAAAGAAAGTCATAGAAAAAGTATTGAAACCCAGATAAGATTCAAGCAATAAATTAAGGGTGATAATCATGTTCTTTTCAGGAATTTCATCAATATTGAGTTCTCTCAAGTCTTCTAATTTTATTAAATATTCATTCATGGACCCCCTTTCTTGCATATTTTCATTATCAAGTTGCCTTCTAAGGTAGGTAATCCTTGCATCATTTTTAGCATGATATATAACTTCTAGAGCATTCCAAGCAAGCATGGATTTCTACAAAGTGAATGTGCAAAATAATATACATTTTAACTAACAAGGAAAGCGATGCCAAAGTTTGAGCATCATGATAATCCCATCTTCTTTGTTCAACAATAATTTGAGGAACTTGTTATTAGATCTCTTAGCCCTCACCCCCCTTTAAGTATTAGGAGCAATTGTGGTAGGCTGACATGCCCCCCCTTTGCAACAAATCATCTCTGACCATAAAACTCCATAGGGACTAATTTGGCCCATCTAAGTTCACTTTGGAAAGAATACCAAACAAGTCATTTGCAGAGTTGTTGGCTATACCTGACCCATTTAATTTATCCACTTGGAAAGAATACCAAACAAATCATTTGCAGAGTTGTTGGCCATACCTAATTTGAGAAGAAAAGTTGCTAAAATAAAGCTTGAACTGAAGTCAGTAGCTGCTATTTAACTCACTAGAAAGCTATTGAAAAATCTCAATTAGATCACTGATTCAATGTTCTAGTGGGATGATTAGAGATGAGGAATCAGCCTACAGGAGAAATTGATTAGACTCTTGGATCATCAATCACAAAAGGTAAAATCAAATGATTACAAAAATGGACGATTAGGTGATTGGAAAAAAGTCATGGATTGGACGATTGAAAATCATCAATCAGACGATTAGAAAAATCATCGATCGAAGGTCACCGATCAAATGATTAGAAAAGTTGAATTGCACAATTGGAGAGCCTCAATTAGACGATTAGAAAGTCATCATCGTGATCAAACGATTGGAGAGTAAACTCAGATGATTACAAAGTCATCGATTGGAGAAGAGGACGATGATAGTGTCGGCAAAAATTACTCAATCAACCAATTGGAAGAATCTATGGTTGTACAGTTGAGCGATTGGAGTGTTTTGAAATTGGAAAATCATATATGATTGCAAATTTATCTACCATGTGTCACACTGTGGTGAAGCAGTCTCGTATAACTACCAAAGCTATTTTGATGGTGGACAAACTGTATCGAGACAGATTTGAGCTACTTGCTTTGCTGACAAATAGGGCCACCCAATGTTGCGATCCTCAAGAATGTCCTTTGGTGATGAGATGGGAGGTAGAAAACTTGCTCATAATATCGATAGAGTCATGCCGATGGTGAAGTCAAAGGATAACTACTGCACTTCACTTTGGTGGTATATGTGCTACACTCTAGTGCTATTTACTTCATTGAAACCTATGAGAGGCAAATGGAAACATTGTGTGGAATATTTTGCATGTGGCTTGGACATGTAGATCCTCAGGATCCTTGTGTTTAGCCATGAACATACTCATGATTTTGAGCATCACTGCTGGTGATAGCTTGACCTGGTGCAAAGAAGATATCTTTGAAAAAATTGATCAAGCAAAGGAGTTGGTGGCCTACCACTCAAAGTATGTCCTCCATGAATAGACCCTCTTGATTATGTATTGTGGTATTGTGGATCTATTCGTTACTACTAGGTTAGTGCCTTACAATATGCGTCCTTGTATTGTGGGCCTCTTGTGATCCATATTACCCACTTGGCCCGACTGGTTTTCCATTGTGCTTTGTGTAGAAAAGTTATCTTTTTGTGGCTTCTTGTGGTAGCCCACCCTTTCATATTCTATGTGATTTGTGTTCCATTGCGTCCATCTGGATCCTTCAGCATAGGTAGCTCCATCTTGTAGATATCTGGCATCACTAGAATCTACACTCTGTGGTGGGCTATTGTGTAGATGAAAGTGTTATACCTTTGTATTTCTATTTTGCACAACAGGTTGACTTCTGAATGCCTGAGGAGTTTCCCTTCCTCATCCAAACTTTCTTTTCTTGCACTTTCTTCCTATTTCAGTAGTAGCGTGTGGTGCCAAGGGATCAAGGGCTCTAGCCAGGTTTCTTCATTTGGAATGGCTATTGGAAAAGCCTCAGGGATCTTGATTGTGCTTTAGTCGAGGTAGTTCCATAGCTTATGTTGCTTTCTTTATGGGCTTGTAGAAGGAGGTAGATCTATAAACTCAAACTACTAAGGTTGGGCAAGTTGTTCTCCTTCCCTTGGTTGTTTGTTGCATTTTCTAACCCTATTCAATCCTTGCGTAGATTCATCCGTTTGGTGGCCTTGGCTTCTTTTGGGCTGATTTTCTTTATTTGGCTGACCTTGAGTGTCTTCCTTTATCTTTGATTCTTGTCCGTGAGCACTTGACCATGGGCCTTCCTTGTCTTCATCCTTAGATGGCTCTTTTCCCTCTTTCTTATTCTCCTTATCCTTCCTTGGTCATCTTCATCTTCCCCCTCCTCGTATCTATCTGACTCTTCTAAGCTCTTGTGCTTCTCCATATGCTCCAATTCATCAAGGAGGTCTTTAACTTCTCTTTGGTCTTCTTGTAGGATTTCTTGAGCATATGCCAGATGCTCAATTCTGGAAAAACAAACAATTTCTTCTATCTGTATATGCCAAGCATGCCATATCCACAAGATTCTTGTAAGTCTTTAGTATCATCCTCTTTCCCATGCCCTCTAGCCATGTCAAGTCTTCCTTGCATAACGGGCATATCCATGGGCACTCTTGCCAAGTACTCGTTGTCATCAGCTAATCAACACTTCTTTGCTAAGTCAAGAGGTGCCTTTTTAAATAGGAATATCCATGCAATGTAGTTGGTAACCATGGAGTGCATTTGGGCTTGATACAGGTTAGTAACATTTTGCAAGGCTAGGGTTCCACTAAAAAGCATGGGGGGACATGCTTGTATAATCTTGAAAATTGTAATAGGGAGAGTGGCTCATTGAGCATCATCCCTTGGTGAATGAATTCTAGGCCCAAGCTATATCTTATGAGCTTCATTCTATTGTGAGGGCTCTCGCTCATTCATAGGAGGTCTGGAAGCATTAATGCTACATCCTTTAAGGTTTCCTCCCTTTCCTCTTCATGATTGGAGTGTAAGGAGTGTGGAAGGCTCTGCAGTTTGCTTCTTAGTGTCTTTGAGAATTTGCAACTCCTCCTCCAATGCCCTTATGCAGTCATCCTTGACCTAAAGATGCAACAACATATCCTTGACCTACAGATGCAACAACATATCCATATTGTTTTTCTCCAGGTCTCTTTACATTTTGTCTGCTCTAACCTGCATCGCATCTACCCTCCTAGAGCATGCTTCTACAAGATTGGCACCTGCATTGCATCTGCCCTAGAGCATGCTTCTACAAGATTGGCATTGCATTTATTGATAATTTGGTTTTTCTGTCGAATAACTCTATTAGACCTAGAGGGGTGGTCATCCAACATGGCTATTTTTTGTGGTGCGAGCTCAGTAGAAACCTTTTCTTTAATGGCTACCTATGTTTTCAATTATTGCATCTGATCATCTAAGAATGTTCTTTCTATCTACATGTCCTTGGCCTCTAGTGTTGTTTGTGAGTTGGAGCAGTAAGATGCAGCCAACAGTTGCCTTGTTGAGTACAGAGGCAAAGTATAGGGATGCTGCTATGGCAGCTTGTGAGGTAGCTTGGTGGTTTCAGAAGCCACTTGGTGATATGGGTGAGCCCATGGATAGGGCAATTGGCCAGTAAGCCATGCTAGAACGAAGCACGTTGAGGTGCACTATCACTTTGTGAGGGAGAAGGTTCTAGCAGGTGATGTAGATCTAGTATATGTCAGCACAGAGGATCAAGTGGCTGACATCTTCATGAAGGCATTGGGCACAAAGAAGATCCACAGGTTTAGGAGCTTACTTGGAGTGCAGTGTGTAGAGTTGAGCTCGAGGGGGGGAGTGTTGAAATATCGAGCTCAACTAGTGCTATGATGAACATTGATGACCCACCTAGGTGATAGCTTCCGCACTTATGTTGTTAAGAAATCAAGCTTGATTAAGCTCAAACTGGATCAAAGCATATGAGAAACATGATTAGGCATAGTGATTAAGATAATACAAAGAGTGATTAGGCTAATAGCAAGATAATGACAAATGATTGATAACAAACCCAAATAATCTCATTGCATTAGCTTGATCCAAGAGCTCCCAACTCACAAGATGTGTGCACCCTAGTGCCAACCATGTGTCTATAAATGCTCACACTACATGTACTCCCTTGTACTTTCCATCATGTGCTATCTTTTTGACCTTTGACTTCACCTTACAAATAACCAAACAAATCAACCTTTGCCAATGTACCCTTAATGTTCTAATGTGCATGCTCCTCCCCTTGCTCTATTCATGTTGAACCCTCACACATTGCTTTTCTCAACACCTCCCCTTAATGTGATGAGGGTCTAACACCTAACATGTATTGACCTGACCTACACTCCATACTCATATGATTGGAGCGGTTTGTCTAGGTTGCTCTATGAGCTACAATGTTGGCTTTGTCTTGACACTTTACACACCGAGAGAGTGGGGTTACAACCAGGGGTTAGGAGCCATGCTTCTCATATCATCTAGAAGAGATGATCGGTGTTGCCTCCATCCCGCGAGGCCACATCACTGTCTTCCTTCTTTGACATTACATTGGCTGTTCGGCTCTCTTTTGTGCCAGTATTCCTTTGCTATGTGACCAATCTTGCCATAATGATGACAGGTTATCTTTTTCCTTGGTCCTTCTCTAGTCCTCGGTCCTCATCCTTTTAAGAAGAGTGCTTTCTCCTCACTCGATGAAGCTTGAACCATCTTCCCTAGAATCCGCTTCTCTTCTTCTATGAGTGTTGCTTCCACTCCTGCAATGGTTAGATCTGGGAGGGTCTTCAAGGTAGCCACACTAAGGGCACATAATCCTCAAGTGTCATGTTTTTTAACAATATGGCTATGGTATCCTCTTCTTCTATTGGTGCCCCAATGCCAGCCAATTGTTGAGTTATACTCTTCATTTTGTTAAGGTGTACTAAAAGTGATTCACTATCCTTAATATCCAAGCCAAAGAATTGTATTTTCAAGCTTATCTTTTAATTCTTTTGCTTTGCCCCAAACAATTTCTCTAGCTCATCCCAAGCACCCTTAGATGTATCTTATGATGCAATGTGATGAATAAATCCATCTCCCAATCCTAATATAATGATAGCTAATCCCTTTTCATCCCGGTGCTTAACCATTTGTTCTTTTCATCTCCTTCATCCTTGGGACATTTTTTCCTTCCATTTACAATGCCCCATAGCCTATCCTTCATTAACATGAATTTGATTTTAACTTTCCATGTGTGAAAGGACTCCCCTTAGAACTTATCAAGCACAAATGAAGTAGTCATTTTAGGGTTGAGAAGGTCTTAACACTTGAGTACTACTCAAGGTACTCAAGGTTAGTGTCTAATCTCAATACAAAGGAGATTTGAATGCAAGCAACCACTTCTTGATGCAAGGCTTGTTCTAATTTTTAAATTTCATCTTCAATTAATCTCAATTATCATTAATTATATCTTAATGACAAAACTAGTGCCCAAAAATCATGAGTGTGGAGCCTTCAATTGAGCTTGTAGGAGCAATTCTTGATGGGTCTTTTCTCACACATTGGATGCCCTTGAAGAGAGGAATAGACGCTTCACTCTAGTTGTACCTTAATTTTTACAAAAATCGACGCTAGACATTTGAAACCCATGACTGGTTTTTCCAATGTTGTGAGTCACACACTTGATGAAATGCGATGATCTTCAATCTGTAGACTCGTTAGGGCATGAGCAAGAGACTCACCAAAGGCATTAGCTCGATTCGATGTACATGCAAAGAACGACGCAGATCTGGCGCGCAGCTAGTAAATCATAGTGTTTGTGAAGCCTGAGCAACAATTTGGCATGAGGCTCAACATATGTGGCTATGCCTTGATGTGAGAAAACTTGCGCTAAAAGGAATTTTGCCAATGTTTCTTGTAGCGTGAATGTGAGAAAACTTGCGCTAAAAGGAATTTTGCCAATGTTTCTTGTAGCGTGAAAATTTAGCGAATTCGCAAAATCAGCCTAGCGAGTGAGAATCACTCAAATTCTCCTTGCACAAGTAAAATTAGACCAAAAGATTTGATATGAGAGTAGCTGAAGTGTAGATCTAGATACCTATATGGTTTATTTCACTCAAAAATGAGGAGATTTTGAGAATTGAGCAAATTTGGAGAGAGGTAATTTTTGCTTAAAAGAGGATTACGGGCTAATTAGGTGTATACTTAAGAATTGATAAAGAGGGATCATGGCTCTAATACCATGCTAAGAAATCAAGCTTGATTAAGCTCAAGGTGGATCTCAAAGCATATGAGAAACATGATTAGACATAGTGATTAAGATAATACAAAGAGTGATTACGCTAATATTAAGATAATGACAGGTGATTGATAACAAACCCACATAATCTCATTACATTAGCTTGATCCAAGAGCATGCTTATATAGCTCTCATGGAGCTCCCAACTCACAAGATGTGTGCACCCTAGTGCAACCATGTGTCTATAAATGCTCACACTACATGTGCTCCCTTGCACTTTCCATGTACTACCTTTTTGACCTTTGACTTCACCTTTTACAAATGACAAAACAAATCAACCTTTGCCAATGTACTCTTAGTCTATTCTTTTCTAATGTGCACACTCATCCCCTTGCTCTATTCATGTTACACCCTCACACATTGCTTTTCTCAACATATGTCACTGGCATGGTTGGTGAGACTATGGTCGATATGCCGCCAGTGGTGGATGACAGGCTGTGTGACAACCACTTTGGAGTACCAGAGTTATGCATAGTTATAGCGCCAGCTCATATAGTCGGGTTCACACTCTATAGACCGACCACTTTGTATGTTGTAGGAGAGTACTTTCCCTTTATGTATGTACTCTTATCTTTCAGTTATGTTATTGTAGAGAAGAGAAGAAGATAAAAAAAAATCAAGCCATCCATCTCTCTTGTTTCTTGCATTCTTTTGTGTGTGTGTGTGTGTGTGTGTGTGTGCTTGCAAGGAACTCAAGCTCTCTCTCTCTCCCCCACATTATCTTTAACTATTAAGAAGGGGGGCAGCTTGGCCACTCCACAGGTTAATATTGGGGGAGGTTCATCCTTTGGAAAATTACATGAACAAGCCTTCTACTCAGATAAAGATAGAGATAGAGATCATCATCTAGAGGCCGAGTTGTAAGTTGTTTTAGAAACAAAAATCATGGACATCATCAACAACAACATGAATTTAATGTATAAACAAGGGAAAGAGATCACTCTAGAGGCATGGGGGGCCATAGAGGCCAAGGTGATTGGCAAAGAAATCAAAATGCAAATAACATGACTGTAGCAAACCAAGGAACATTGAAGAGGACTGCTAAAAAGCAAAATAATATCAAAAGTGAAAAGTTACAGCAAGGCAACTATACAACACCATCAAGTAAATAAACAAGGTGATGATAAAAGTGAGCACGACAAAAGATATAAAAGATTGGGAAATATTTGGTATATGCATTCTAGTGCCTCTAACCACATGACCAGTCATGGTGAGTGTCTTGAAGATATGGAGAAAATGGAAAACCCAGGATATATGAAAATAGGTGATGATACTACAGACCCTATTACACATGTTGGTAAGGTGTTATTTCTTATATATAGGATGAAAAAATGTACCTGGAAGATGTACTTCATGTTCCTAATATTACAAAAAACCTAGTTTCTATGGGACTCACATAAGTTAATATGTTGGTGAGTATTATAAACTTTGAGCCACCCATGTCTTATAATCCACTGATAGCTATGTGCTACCACCTCATAGTTGGCCGGTGTCTCGGGAATGTCATCTGGAGAACAAACAAGTCTAATTTTTCGACACTGTTGTCCAGAATTTTGGAGTACTCGACATCAACTACTATAAAGGTTTAACACAATAGGATGTAATGGGTAAAAGAATATATCTTGTGGATTAGTTAAGTCTATATCTCCCCGCAAAATTCCCATTAATATTGTAGGGTCAGCATCACGTTCAGTATTCTGCTTATAATAAGGGTTAGTTCACCTAGGCCTAGGTCTTCAGATAGATTTATATCGTACTAAAGTAAAGAGAGGGTTATTGTAGTTAAAGACAGAGTGAGAGTTTAAGGAGGGGCCCGGGGAGTTACTGGAACTGACCTAACTCCGAGGCACACTCAAGGAGTAGGCGTAGGTTATCTGTAGGCTCCAATCGCTGACTTCTATCTTGGATCGCCAATCGGCGTTCTAACTCTTGTAAGCGAGAGTCATTGTTTTGCTGAGGAGGTTTGATATTGCAGTTTCATGAACCATCCTTGCAACATCCAATTCCTCGAATCTCCGAGTTGCGTCCTCTTGGGCACGCCTAGCTGTTGCTTCGCTTTCTTGAGCTTCGGTGATTCTTTGGAGTCTTTTGGCGGTAGCCAAAAGCCTCTTGTAGTTGCTGTGTGTAAGTTGTGATATTACTTCTTGGTGAGCCAATTCTTTCCTTTGCATTTCCACTTGACTTGCACTTATAGTGTTGTTAAGTGTTCTTATTTTTTCTGCATGTGCCTTGTTCGATTATTCTCTCTCTTGCTGTGAGTGAGTGGCCTTGTCCTCCACTGCTTTCAAATTGGAGGATAGCTATTGAATCTGTCATTTTGCAGCTCCTCTTCTTTAGCCCTGGAATTGTGCTAGAGCTCTTGTACTTGGTGGGCATGAAGTGCTATGATCTCATGGGTGTGGGTGACCTCCTTTTGAAGTTGCTCTTTAGCTTGTTCTAACTTTGCCTTGAGGTCTACATTTTCTTTGATCCTTTGTACAATGGTTTGTGGCTAAGGACCACATTATTGCTCTCCCCAGTGATTTATATCTATTCTCTTGCTCCTCTGCGGCCTTCAAGCTTTTCATTATGACATCTTTATGTGTGGCTTTAACTGCTGCCAAGTGGTCCTTTAAGGTTTGCACTTGTGTGTTTGACTCGTTAACCTGCTTCCAAAGGGCAGTGTTAAACGATCATGGAGCATGTGTGTTGTGAGGAGGTGGCAATGCTAGACTTTTTGCTCTTGGTCCCATAGTGCACTTGTGCTTGCGCCTTCTTCAAGTCCAGCCTGTGGTTGGTTGGTTCAATAGCTCATCCAAACCTTCCATTGTTTCTTGCATGAATTGTTGATAGTCAACTTTTTATAGGGAGGTCAACTGGGGTATTCTTTCCTCATCTTCTAACTACCTTCTTTTGCTTGGGCTCGATGGTTCTGCACTTCTTGGTCTTTTGCTTGCATCATTGTGGGCTGCTGGTTCATGCGCTTGAGCCATTGCTACCTCAATGCCTTGTGTTTCCTTAGCTTGTACTAGTACTGATGCTGCTTGTTCAAGCTCTATCTCTATTGGTGTGTCTGCTAGAGTTGAGTCCTTAAGTGGAAATAGGTTCGTGAAAATCAGCTATGCCAGGCTCGTCGGGGGAGTAACTTGCTGCATGGGCTCTTGTGTGGCTTGGCTGATTGTGGTTTCTTGTAATGCTTCTTGGTATGTTCTGATTTCCCATGCCACCTCACCATTTAGTCTTTGTGATTCTACAGCTACGTCGGGGATGATCCCCCTCATTTTCTTTTTTGTCTTCTTCTTTCTCCCTTTCTTTATCTCCTTCATAGTGGTTTGGGTCTCCATTAAGAGACACTTCTTTCTCCCTTTCTTTATCTCCTTCATAGTGGTTTGGGTCTCCATTAAGAGATAGCTTGCCCCTCTCTCATTTCTTCAACTGTCAGTGTTGGTTGCTCCGGTAGCAGTTCCAGTTGCAGTTGCTCCGCTAGTTCGGGCTTTGGGAGAGGCCTTTTTGCAGTTGCTCCGCTAGTTCGGGCTTTGGGAGAGGCCTTTTTGCCACATGATTAAGATATTGGGTTAGCAGGTAGTACGGGTTGCAAATTTTGGACTGGTGAGCCTTCAAATAGTTCTCCATCTCTCTATAAATATAGTAGGCCCAATCCTCGTCCTTCTCTTCATGTACCTTAGCGATTTTGTTCAAAGGCACCCTGTTGTATCTATCCACTGGCTTGACCTGCATTATCAGTGACATGGCCCTGCAGGCTTTCTCTTTGTAGCCTCATCTTGGATATTCTCATACTCTGCTCCATTGGAGTTATAAGAACTCTTCTTTAGCATTGTGTCCAGAGGCATTTTGTCGAATGCATGGGCGTGGACTTCAACTGCTAGTGGGAGCTGCAAAGCATCACGTATGAGTTCTTCCGTGATCAAGAGTTACTTTGTAGTGCCGTCAGCCTTCGTGATAGTGCCCCGTTTGGTGCCCTTGTCATAGGTCTTTATATATTTGGTGCAGAGCTCCATGTCCATGCTCCTTGGATTTGCGCCATTCTCCCCAAGACTACCTTCTCTCCAGCTTCGCCTTGACTTCTGCCTCTTCCAGAACTTGGAGGCACTCTGGGCTATGGTAATGTAGTGCGACCTTTCCATGGGCCTTAAGGGATTCTTTGCTGATGATGGCCCCATGGAAGGCTTGGGCATATGGGCCCAAAAAATTCAGCTTAGGTACCAGCACTGGTTTCTTTTTTTGACTTGATGGGGAGCCTGTAGCGCTGGCTTGAGTGGCAGTTGGGGTCTCTATAGCTTCTGATTCCGAGGCCGATATCTGTACATGAAAAGTACATCAGTCTCTCGATTGGTGGGGTAGGTACCATTTCCCCCTTAATTTTTTTTTTGGTTAATGGTTAACCGGTTAGTTGAAATGAGAAGTGTGTTAGTGTAGGAGTAATCACAAGGTGCATTAATTGACAGGTGAAAGCTGTGGTGTGAAGGTGCAAGGTCTGAGTAGTTTCGTGAACAGGTCATGAGAAGTTGTCCTGTGAAAAGTGGTAACATGAAAGGTGGTTTCGTGAAAAGTGGTTACGTGAACTGAGGTTCCATGAAACTACAATTACATGAAGTGAGGTTTCGTGAATTGAGGTTTCGTGAAACTACAGTTACGTCATGAAGTGAGGTTCCGCGACGTGAGGTTTTGTGAAGTGAGGTTCCGTGACGTGAGGTTTCATGAAGTGAGGTTCCGTGAAACTATAGTTACATGAAGTGAGGTTCCGTGAAACTACAGTTACGTGAAGTGAAGTTCCATGAAGTGAGGTTTTGTGAAGTGAGGTTCCGTGAAACTTCAGTTACGTGAAGTGAGATTCTGTGAAGTGAGGTTTTGTGAGACTACAGTTACATGAAGGTGTAAAATCCATTATTATATTAGTTTTTCATTTTTGTTTTGTTATTACAGACTATGATGCATTCAAGTGATGATACTGTAAGGAAATTTGCAGAATAACTACGAATCGGGTGTTATTTATGTACAACAATTGTTATCGAGAAGATATTGATCATACACATGAAAATCAAAAATAAAGAAGGAAAAAGAATACAAAAAGGAAATGGACCAAGCTCCCACCTCGATAGATGACAGTCGTCGATTATAGTTGGAAAATTTGAGAAGGATGATGCACAACAATCGGAAGCGAGAAGCGATGGACACACGATGCAAAATGACGAGAAAGGAAAGAATTTTGATTTTATAATGCAGCTGTCGGTGGACAGGGCGGCTACCTTAATGAAGAAAACCACGTGGCATCTTTCGATTGGCCCATGAGAAATGACCGCTTCACGGCGTGAACCTTTTTTTGGGTTGGCTCACGATGTGAACTTTTTTGAACCAGTTCACGGCATGAACATTTTTGGACATTTTTGGATTATGAATGCACAAGATTGATACCTTCTATTTTTTGTTTTTCTTCATGCTCAGTCATTCAAACATGCACATAATGAGGGAATGATACCCAGCTTACCTTGTACCCATTGTGCAACAATTGGATACGTTCATTTTTTATTGCCATGAAAACCAAGGTGACACCTTGGCACTTCTGGCTTGGCACTTTTGGGTAGTTGTTGTTAACACAGTCATTTTAGCTCCATGTGGGAGTTTTTGATTCTTCCTTCCACCCAACTGAACAATGTTATTACTAGGTCCTATCGTTGGGGGCTTTTATCCGTGTCCCTTTGCTGAACTTCTTTCTTTCGACCTTTGGGTCCCTATTTCTTCCACTTTGCTTGGCATATTGACAGCTCCATGTCACATGTAGCTGCCCACTTTTCCTTATTTAATGAAATCCATAATGGAATGTTCATGGTGTCATTGCCATCATTGAGTTGTATTGTACATTTTTTTCATTAGATGTTACAGTTGTTGCTGGCACAAATCTAAGATCGTCCAAGAATCATCTCCTCTACCATGGTTCCTGCAGGCATAACAAATACCTTTCCAACCAAGGGATTATTTCTGATGGAGATGTTAACATTCAAAAATCCCATTGTTTGCATAACTGATAAATGCACACTGCGAACCTGTGCACTAGTTACCTCTAGGTGGGGTTTGTTTAGAACTACCCATGTTTCATAGGAAATCAAGTTATGACTTGATCCCGTATCAATCAATCAATGCAATGCTCTTTGTGTGACTACCCTTTGTCGAGACATTTACACTGAGGTGTGCCGGCTCAATGTCCAAGTCATCCTCTTTAAGCAAGGTGAGAGAAGCCATGTTTACATGTAGCGTTCTCCCTTAGAGTCTCTATTTTGCTTTGGCTTCCCTTGCCTTGGCTTCCTCTTGAGCTTGTCTAATTTTTTCCTTGACTAGCTCTTTCTTTTGTTTTAGAATATGCTCTTGTTCGATCATTTCCTGGGTTAGAGGTCCATAATATTTTTTGAGCTTACTTCCGTTGATAAATCCCTCCATTTCTACCCCATCGATGGTTTCAATTCGGACTAACCCTTGAGGGGTGATTTCGAACGCTCTAAAAGGTATGAACTCTCTGTATTTCAATTTCTTTTTCGTGGTGCTTCCAACACCATACACGAGGACAAGGTCCCCCGTTTCTAGTTCTTTGTGTTTTAGGTTATGGTCAAACCAATGTTTTCTCCGTAATTTCTTGACCATAAACCCATGCGATGAAATAAGCCTGGTTTCATCAAGTTTTTCTAAGTCAATCAGCCTCTCTGCAATGTATTTTCTGTAAGCCTTTCTTGTACCGCAATATGCAGGCTCGAAACTAAGAATTCCATAAACATTATTGCATTAATACCATAAGTTAGACGAAAGGGAGTGTATCCCATCGCTACCTTATACGATGTACAATAGGCCCATAGTGTTGCAGTTAGCTTGTGTTTCTAATCCGTTTGACTAGATTCTAAGGTCTTGGTCAAGATAGCACATAAAATCTTGTTAGTGCTCTCAGTTTGGCCATTTGCCTATGGATAATAATAAGGTGATGATTTTCAATCGATTACAAGGAATTCCATGAGTAAATGTTCAACCACGTCATTGATGAAATGTGAACCCCGGTCACTGAATAATTCTAGTGGGCAGCCAAATCTGGAAATGATCTATTCTTACAAGAAATCGAGCATCAGCTTTTTTAGAGGCTCTCGCCTCTGCCCACTTGGTGAAATAATCCATGGCCACAATTAGAGGGGTAAGTGGCATTCTTTCCTTCTATTGCGGAATAGCAAATTGTTGACATTCCTTGCATCTTTTCATAAATTCTATGGCATCTCTGAATAATGTAGGCCACCATAGCCCTGTTTGAAGTACTTTGCGAGCAATAACTTCTCCAGCAAAATGTCCTCCAGCTATGCCCGAGTGTGCCTCTTCTAATACAATGATGAACTTATCTTCTCGCACACACTTCCTAAGGCTATCGTCTTTGCCCAGCTTGTATAGTTTTTCCGGAATCAATTGATATGGTACAGCCAGCTTAATGAGCCGACGCATCTTATCCTTGTTCAAGGGCCAATCTTGTAACACCATATTGGGGAATATGGGAATTTCCCACAAGTTTGGGACACGTGGTCAAAAGTTTGGATTAACCATAACTTGAACACCACTAATCCAAAATGAGCGCTTTATAGCTCTTTAGATTCCATTTTTCAAGTGCTTTCCAAGGATAGGTCATATGATAGGGTTTTGAGAAACTTACAAAAATGTTATCCATGTTCCCTTTTTTATGTATTCAAAAATGGGAATTGGGAAATTCCCAAATTCACTAATATGGTGTTTTGTGGAAAACCATGAGCTAGGTGCTCTGATATTTCCTCGCTCCACTTAGGCATCATATCAATTTTGGACATATATGCACCTAGGAGGTCATTGTGTCAATGCTAGTTGTAAGTTCTTCATTTGGAATTCTAGACATATGGTCTGCCAAAGAATGTTGTTTTCCTTTTCTCACCGCCGTGATCGTAAAGTCGAATTCCAGGAGTAAAAGCAACCATTGTGTGATTCTCCTCATGGTGCATGGCTTATTCACTAGATATAATAAGGCCTAATGATCAACAAAGAATACAAATTTGTTGGCCAACAAGAAATGTTTGTATTTCTTAAGAGCATAAACCATGGCCAACCCTTCACGCTCAGTTGTGGTCGCTCAGTTGTGGTGTAGTTTATTTCTATATCATTGAGTTGTCGGCAACAACTGGCAAAGCAAACTGGGTAATCCAATTTGAATTCCCTAGGTTGTGCCAACATGCATCCTATGGCAAAATTCGATGCATCAATGTGTACATGGAATACGAGGTCCTAGTTGGGTGGTCTCAAAATTGGTGCACTTGCTAGTGCTTTTCTTCAACTTGTCATATGCTTCTTGGCATTCTTCAATCCATTCAAAGAAGACGAGTAGTTTGTACAATGGCCTGGCAATTTCAGCATAGAATATGATGAATGGTCGATAATACCCAACATGTCTCATAAACCATTGCACACCCTTGTAGTTTGTTGTGGTGGGGGTAATTCCAAGATCAACTTCACCTTGCCCTCATTAGTGGAAATACCATTCTTGGAGACAATGTGCCCTAAGATAACACCATGTTTGATCCCAAATTGACACTTTAGGGTTTAAGGACATGTGATATAGTCGACACCTCTCAAACACCTTCTTCGAGTAAGCCAAATGTTCCATCCATTGTGAATGTGCACAAAGATTGTCAATGAATACCTCAAGCCACCTTTGCAATAGTCTTTGAAGGTCGTGCACATCAATCGTTAGAAAGCTACTGGTGCATTAGTGAGGCCAAAAGGAATAACCTTATAAGCATAAGTCCTCCAAATCGTGTTGAAGGCCATCTTGTGTTGGTCCTCTGGTGCAATGAACACTTGATTGTAGCCTGAAAACCCATCTAAGAAGCTGTAGGCTTCCTCACCTGCTACCCATTCTAATACATGCTCCATATACGGTAATGGGTAGCAGTCCTTCCTAGTAGTTGCATTGACCTTTTTGAGATGAGCATAAACTCTTAGCTTCCCACTCTTTTTCAGCATGATTACGATTGGTGATAGCCAATCTGTGTGCTCAATCTCATAGAAGAAATCCACAGCTATGAGTTTATCAATTTCCTCCTTTACAATAGTCGACACCTCTCAAACACCTTCTTCGAGTAAGCCAAATGTTCCATCCATTGTGAATGTGCACAAAGATTGTCAAGGAATACCTCAAGCCACCTTTGCAATAGTCCTTGAAGGTCGTGCACATCAATCGTTAGAAAGCTACTGGTGCATTAGTGAGGCCAAAAGGAATAACCTTATAAGCATAAGTCCTCCAAATCGTGTTGAAGGCCATCTTGTGTTGGTCCTCTGGTGCAATGAACACTTGATTGTAGCCTGAAAACCCATCTAAGAAGCTGTAGGCTTCCTCACTTGCTACCCATTCTAGTACATGCTCCATATACGGTAATGGGTAGCAGTCCTTCCTAGTAGTTGCATTGACCTTTTTGAGATGAGCATAAACTCTTAGCTTCCCACTCTTTTTCAGCATGATTACAATTGGTGATAGCCAATCTGTGTGCTCAATCTCATAGAAGAAATCCACAGCTATGAGTTTATCAATTTCCTCCTTTACAATAGCTTCATATATAGGATTCATCTGATACGCTTTTTGCCTGGATGGTCTCGATCCTTCCATGATCAAGATAGTGTGTTGAACCACCTTGGGTGGTACACCCTTCATTTTCGTATATTTCCAAGCAAAATAATCCTTGAACTCTTTTAGGAGAGCAATGAGTTCATCTTCTTCGACAACAATTGTTAAGTCATTAGCAATGTAGGTTTGGGCTCCTCCCCTGCTTTGCAATGTCTACCTCCTTAACTTCTACTAGCCCATCTTGTAAGACGTGGATTGGCCATTTTCCTTTACTCTTATGGCCGTCAATTGAACCACCTTCCATTCATCAATGGTGTATTTTTTGAAATGGTCCGTCTCATTGAGAGCAGGTCTGGCTTGTCATCCTCATCATTCTCTATCCAAGGCATCGCCTTCCTTGCCTCTCGCTCGGCTTCAACTAGAGCTTTATTTCATTTTCTTTGTCCTGCCTAAGTGAGTTTAGGCGTATCAGTTTCTTGAAGCGTAGTTTTCTCCTCTTGTTTTCCTTCCAAGGTTATCTTACTCAACTCCTCATCCCAATTCTTAGAGAACTCATCGTGCACCTTAGTGACCTTGAGATATCTTAGCCACTGGGCATCCATGGGTTTACTTTGCAATAGGACGTTGTGTCGAGCGATATATCTCTTTTGTTTTTGCCACTTCCTCATACGTTGAGTGTTGTTGTGATCATGCAGTTCAAGTACTTCTGTGTTTGAGGATTCATCCTCTCTATTTTCTCTTCCATGAGTTGCACATCCACCATGTGCACTGAGGTTGTGGGAATCATCGTTCTCGATTCAACATGCTTTGTTCCTTTGGGAGGCAACACATCTATGGTGGCAAGTACATGCATCCAATTTTCATTAAAGTTTGGAGGTGGAAGTGATGCGTACATCTCGTTCTCTTCCTCTTCCCATGAGTGTTCTTAACTGGTTGGCATACTTGTAAGGATGTGGTTCGTTCAATTGTGATCGAATCATTCCCAAATAATTGCCCTTCCATGGGATGTGCCTTCCATGTATGGAGATCGATCTTCACAATTTGCGAATCCTTTTGGTCTAATGCCCAATCATGCACAACCTTGGCTTCCCTTATGAAGGGTCTGCCAAGAATAATATCATATGAATCTGGTTGGCGCAGAAAGTCCATTACAACAAATGCATGATGGTAACGGAACGAAAAGACCTTAAGCCTAACGTTTTTCAATAACCCCATTGGTCTTGAGGATGTTCCATCTGCCATTTTAACGGTTAGGTCCGCCCTTTCTAACTCTGCTTTCCCCCAGTTTTCCTAGCATCGTTTAGTGATAATGTTAACACCTCCACCACCATCTAGGATAGCAAATGCTTGGTACCCATTATGGTGGATTGGAATTGTGGCATTTGTATCATCACCCTCATAATACCTTCCCAATTGGTTGATAGGTATTTGGTTGAATCTGGGTGCTCCCCTCTCCTCACGTTCTTTGTTTTTCCCCGCCAGAGGTGTCTGGCTCTCCTCTGCCGTGGTCATTGGGTTCATTCTCCCTTCTACCCAATCCTTTACATCTGCCCATAGTGTCGTCGTCTTGTGTAACAATGGTCTATGCGGCATTTTGACAGTTGCAAAGAGTATTGCTGAGAGACTGCCTATGACCGTAGGTTCCTTGGCAAGTGAGGGCTCCTTCCACGTGTTTGTCTCATATTTAATCTTAGGGAATGAATGTTTGACAATTCCTGATTTGCCTCTTCAAACATTCTTGCCATTATATCACTATGAGTCCCTTCCTCGGACTCTTCTGGGAATTGGAGTAGGCACATCCAATTTTCTTTCTTTTAATAGCTCATTCTGTGGATACACTGTATCGCTAGCCCTATTAGCCCTCAAATTGGCTTCATGGTTGCGCTGACACTCCTCTACAAGGGCCTTAGCTTCCTCAAGCTTTTTTATTTCCTCCTCAGCATTTGGATATTCCCCAACACCCTTGGGGGTTGCTAGTCTCTCTTTTGCCTACTCATCTGGCCTCAGTAGCACTTGATCGCCTCCTTCCTTTGATTGGGTGGAGATGGTGTCATGGGTGTCATCCTCAGATCCATCCTGAATTACAACCAAGGTGTCACCCTTGCCCACCTTTTTCACTCTTATTCTTCTCCCAATCTTAGCACTTGGGTTTTTCCCTTTGTCCACATGTTTCGTTTGTGCGTGTGTTAGGACATTTACTGGTGCGATATTCCCAAGCTGCACACTTATAGTCGTGATGGTGGCATGGTTAGATGTAGAGGCATTGACATTGGCGCGATATGGGCAGTCCTTGATTAGATGATTTAACACATGAAAGAGTGGGCATGGCGTTGGTCTGCACTACTATCACAATTGAGTTTGACCAGCATTAGCCACATTTTTAAGAGAACACTTCGCTACTTGATGAGGCCATTACAATGATAACATTACATGGGTCCCCTTCTCATAGTCGAGTTTATGTCTTTACCCTTCCATTGTACCATGGTTTGAAATACTGGTACTGGCATGCTATTTTGTAAGACATAATACTCTGGTGTAATCTTAGTTGGTTCCTTGTAGTAGTCGTTATTCACTTCTATTTTGTGCATAGCTTCCTCCTCTTCCAAGGGTTCTTCAATCAACACGTGGTTGATCTTGGCTTGTGGTGGCTGTGGTGGTAGAATAGGTGGCGGTAATGGCGACATGTCTTGCATCCTGAACATTCTTCTTGGTAAGTAGGATGTATTCGGCTGCCCTGTAGCCACGTTAGATTGTAATAGTGGTGCTGGTAAGGGTAGAGGCACTCTGGGTGCTGGCAATTGTGCTAAAGGCTAGATTCTCGGGTACCTGCACACATGGCAGTATCGTGGTTTCCTAGTCTTTGATAGTGAGCACAATAAAGTAATTGCCTTGGTCTTAGGTGGGGACATTCAATGCTGGTATGATTTTGTCTACAGATTGAGCACCGAATCAAGTCTCTCCGGGGGTAGAGATGAGCATTTCTTGATGCTTCTCTCCCATCCCTGACTTTTAACTTTTCCAAAATGGTAGTGCTGATGAGTTCTTCAACTGTCATGTTGCCAACTTGCTTGTTCTTGGATCCCATGTCCTGAATGATGACTAGAGACTCGTGATACTGCTACCACCAAAGCTGCCTTGGCATCTTCCGGTTGCAAGCAACTCAAGCATGTTATCTTCATATTCAATGGCCAACTTATAACACGTTTCTAGAGTAGTCGATCAAACTAACACCAGGTAATCATGCATCTTATGATCTCAGACTCCTCTCTAAAAGCAGGGCAATAACTGATCACATCAATTAGCCTTTCCCTTGCTTTGTATCTTGAGTTTAAGTGCTTGAGCCGAGAAACATAATCCCACATGGATTCGTTTTCTTTTTGCTTTATGTTATGCAGTTGAGCCACATGACTCCACCTATCATCACTTCGCTCATCACTTTGAGCAAAGCTCGGTATGAACACATTCTTAAGCCGTGTGAAATTGACTTTATCTTCAGGCTTTAAGGTTCGATACCATTGGTGAGCTTTCCCTTCTAAAGTTAGAGATAAGGCATGTATCATAGTTACGTCGCTCACCGGCCCACATGTTTCACATGTTGACTCAAAGATCTCTATGTGTTGGATAGGGTCCCCATCTCTTGAGAATTTATGTATGAGTTGAAATAATGTGTGGCTTCATCTGAGATGGTCTCGATTCAAGTGTCGTGCCTAGTTCCCTTACCATGCCTCTACCCATTTCTATGGCCATATTCAATAAATCCGCCCTTGTGTGGTTGATTTAGATATGTGTGGGGATCTATTATTGGAATAATATGAGGAGCTACCCCCCCTACCTGTGTAGTTCCATCTATCCAGTCCAGGTCTATGGTTGGGTCCGAGCAATTCCTTTATCACCTGGCTCATTATTAGTGGCCTCAGCTCGCCTTCGTTGAATTAAGAGTTCCATGCTTGGCAAGAAAGTGGGATTATTGATCATTTCATTTATCTCCTCTCTTGTGTAGAGCCGATTCTCTCCTCCGGTAGATGCCCTAGGTAGATTGTCCACTTCTTTGGGCAATTTGAGGTCTTCATTAGCCTTGGGCTCCTCATTTATGGGTTCTAGGGCTGGTATTCTTCCTTCTGCCACCATCATTCCCATCCCCATGTTATCCATGGCTTCTCTAGATGTTTCTATTTCCTTGCCATGTGACCGTAAACAGATTCAAATTACCAATATCCCTCTGTTTTGCCATCAATCTTTGTGTATCGAGCTCTTGCCTTTGTAAGCTCAGAATTCGCATTTGACGCTCTGCTTCTACCATCTGTCAACTTCTAATTCCTCAGATGTGGTGAAGAAGATTTGACCAGTCTAGGAAGTATTTTCCTTGTCCCATCTGACCTTAGGAGTCAATCCACTCGGTCCCAACAAGGGATTAGTGTTCATGAGCCTAGACGTAAGGTACGTATATGTTTGTAAGTCTGATTTTGGACCATGTCCTACACTTGTTGACAGGCCCATGCCTGCAGATTGTGGTTTGTCTTCTGTGCCATGTTAGAGACCAAAAAATCCCCAGGCCATATCAAAGATTCCATTGGACCTCACCACCGGAGAAGCTAGTTTCCCTTCCTCTCCATATCCCGAGAACCTTAAAGCTTCCTCCATAGATTCTTCACTACTAGTTTCTACAGTGGTGGTCAGATTTCTCCACGCTGCAACACTCAATTGAGTGCTCGCCGAGCGACTTGAACCAACACTTCTCTGGTAGGAGGAACCTGGGTGATTAGATGCACTACTGTCATCGGGAATAAGTTCGTCTCTCCAATAAGTTTCCCTGGCCTCAAGTGCATGAGAATACAATTCAACAGGCTAACTTACTTCTCCAATCGTTAAGCTCAAATTTCTATCGGGTTGATGTTTCACGTTGTGAAATAGCGGGTTGTGTTTCATGTCGTGAAATGCGTTTCACGCTGTGAATAATTTGTGTTTTACGCTTTAAATTTTCAGTTTAGAATTGCATTAATCCGCACGTGTGATTCTCTCTTACCTCTGGCCTGACATCCTTTACTCTGTGAAATAGCAGACTACATTTCACGTTGTGGAATAGCAGATTGTGTTTCATGTCGTGAAACGTATTTCATGCCGTGAATTGTTTCGCTACACTTTTATGAGATAAGACTTTTCCATTTTCTTGTGTCAGTCGTGTCAGGATAAGATGCACTAACTTTAGCAAGGCAACCCCTAAATTTTCGGCACTAATGGCGGGCGGTGTTTCATGTCGTGAAATGCGTTTCACGCCGTGAATCGCTTTCCTATACTTTCACGTGTTAACATTAGTCGAGTCAACAGAGTGATGTTTTGATTAATTTGGAGTATGATTTCCCTGCCCAGAAGATCCAAAAAGGTTGTGCCTAGCAAACGGAATGTAATGCAGATCACCCACACAACCAATGGCTCCTTATTTTTGTGATTTTTTTGGAAAATATAGAAAAACGAGTGTTACCAACGATGACAAAATTGGTAATGAAATAAAAAAAATCGAAAGAAAATCCAAGTGTAACTTTCCTTTAGGCAGTACCAAGTACTCACCCACACTTCCACACACACAAATTTCCACAACTACTTTAATCTCTTCCTTTCCACACAAACCTTATCTACACAGTTTTTCACAATGCACCTTCTGAATGCAAAGGCAATAGTGAATCTTGCATAATGGGAGCTGGAGCTTTAAGAAGATGGAAGAAACAATGGTTGTTTCCTTGGTAGTAGCACCAAAAATGTAATGGCCTACTACACCTCCCAAGAGAACTCCACACATTCACAATCGGAAGAAGCAATAGACAACAACCTTCGTGGGGTACTTTATCAATGCTTTGAGCTCACATCCCTTGAGGCTCTCCAAGCTTGCTTTTGGAAACTCCAATCCTCCAATCTCCACCTCCACACTATCATCCCCGCGGAGTTGCTCACACCACAATGCAACACACAAATATTAGAATTAAAAAGTGAGTGCAATTGTGAAATACACAAAGATCATCAAGATAAACGAATTTCATTGTACTGGATTTATACAGGCGTCAAACCAAGACAGCAAAAAGAAAGTGTGTACATTCGTGAAAGCCAGAAGCCACAAATGTAGTTAAACCTAATAAGAAAATACCAAACCTAGGGAAAGCTATAGGAAACATGCTTCTTCGTCGTTAAGTCCAACGAATTTATAGACTTTAGGTGATAGCGGCACAAAGTCATTTCCATTGACGATTGCTTTTTTGAACTTTTGAGTTCTCTCCCAAGTAGAAAGAAATGTATTGTAGTCTTGTTGTGAGTGTGTTTCCTCATCATTGTCAATGACAATAGGGTTGGCATGACTCCCAAGTTGTGCAGTATGGGTATCAAGCACATTTTCACTGCATGCTCGATCACCGTCTTAACTTCTGTCATCTTCGTCTTCTTGTCTATTGGATTGTGCATACACTGGATTTAAGTATCTCACAATGGGAATCTCTACGAAGAAGATTTCTTCTATGTCTATGCACGGGGTGAGGTGAGAAAGCTTCATGACTTTCCAAATTGTGAAAGCTCTCCTCCTACTCATGCCAGTTCCAGTCTTTGGAATTATCCATGATGCCATGTGGTAATATTTTCCTATGCAAACCATTCTCAAGAGCGTTCTCTGGAGTGATACACCAAGCTTGTTGGCTATATAATTATCCATGAATACATAAGCCCGCTCAAAAAGATTAACGGGCGACAAACACACTTTGTTCTTCAAATCAGCTTGTCCATAAAGAGCATACAATTGACGTCCTTTCATTATCTCCTCAGTGGAGATGTTATGCGAGAAGAACTTAAAATGCGGCTTATGCAAGTCTTTCATTTAGTACCCTACCACATATGCATTTTTATTTGCCTTAGACTTCTACACATTACTATACCACCCTCTAGTTTGAAGAAGTCCCAACCCAAATACTGTTTGATGGCTCTGCCAATGCTAATGAGTGACGGAGCCATAAGAGTTACCACCATCTGAAAGTGTAAATGGTTTAGAGTGCCTCCTTTCTCCAGTGTAAACAAGCCCTTCAAGCACTCCATTCTTACAAACTCTTCCAGTGTTTCCCAGCATGAGAGATTGATGTCTACATTTCCGATGGCTATTGTTATTGACACTTCGAATAGTTTTGTCTCCTCTCTGGAAGAAAGTGAGGTATCTTGTGCACAGAGGGTTCCGAGTCGGCATTCTTCTCATTTGTCACAGGTTCTTTACCTTGCCTATCATGCTGTGATGATCTTGGACAAAAACAACACGTAGAAGGAAACGACTCATCAAACGATGTCAAAGTGTAGAAGGGAACGAGTCATCACACGATGTCAAAGCATGCACATCAAATTTTATGAACTCCATGAAAGAACCAAGTTCCAGCAAAGTAGATACAAACTAGAGGACCGGGCTTTTTGCTTCACTACATGTAGATTGTACAAGGGCCTTCGTGGGAGGAGTGAGACAACACGGCAAAAGACTCGATCAAAATGTGCTCTTGGCATAGTTGAGGTGGATGGTTCCTACCGATCAACTTGCGCTCTTGGCACAGTCGAGGTTGATGGATTAGCCTCATAATAAAGCAAGGAGGAAGGATGGAGATCAATTTTCATCACGTTGCTAATATCATCGAGGGCTTTCCTCCTAGCAGCAATAACAGACAATAGTAATAGAGGTTGCATAACAAAGACAGCGTGAACTCTCGTTATATAAGCAACACATAGTCTAGAAAAAGATAAGTATTGCGAACGTGACAATCCATAACCTGCCATGGCATAGAAATGCTCCAAAAGCATGAATTATCCCAGAAAGACGACAACGTTCAAAAGTACTTCACGTAAAGAGAACTCGAGAAGCAACGTAATCTCAGAAGCATATAGAAAAACCAATGAGGCAATGACATGCAGAGACATGGAGAAGCTGCAATATCTAGAAAAACCTAAAGAACACGTCAAACACGATCATGCCATGATATTCCCAAAGAAGAAAGAAACGATGCATAGTACTTGCAGTGGAACACACATGATAATCCAGGTTCCAGAGGATGCAAATCAAGGTCCATGCTGAGTGGTCAACATTGAGAATGAAGTAGCAAACCAAGAGCATGCAAATCAAAAAACAACAATGACCACGAACAAGCAAAATTTTAGGAACATCTGAAAAAACAAAACAACAACGGTTCCACCACCAAGAGCATGCGAATCGGGAAGAAACACGTCTGAGTCCAGCTTCGAGAGGACGAAGAACAATGAAATCATGTAGTAAGATCCGAAAAAAACAAAACAACGGCGCCACCACTAGGAGAAGCATGCAAATGACAAAGATACACGTGTCATCGCGCCTCCACGTGTCAACACTCAAGCCATTGTGAACTTGAGAGAAAGTGAATCTTCGACCTAATTATGTGTCAACACTTAAGCCATCGTGAACTTGAGAGAAAGTGAATCTTCGACCTAATTAATGAATTAATGCGGAAAAACATTTGGTGTGCTTATTCACTCTTCGCAACAATTAATTTAAAAAATTTGTTGGTGCTTCTTTAGTTTTTTCTCAAAAACTAAAGATGTATTAAGGTCAATACCTTAATATATAACTTGATGCTAAGGATTCAAGCAAAGCAATAAGATAATTATTTATTGCTTTCATTTTTTGTTAGCCAAAATAAAAAGTTAAGTAAAATAAAGTCAGAAATTATAAAGAATATTCAAAGAGATAAGTACATACAAGACATTTTCTTACATGAAAAGGTAAAGAAATAATTTAAATACGATACCTTAATTTAAGCAGCCATTGGGAAATGATATTTATTAAAAAAGCTTACATACAAAGGAGGAGTAATTACATTTATACAGAAGGAAAATTGGAAATTATACAAAGCATGCTTCTTCTTCTGTAAGACCCACGAACTTGCAGATTTCAGGGGAGAGCGGGACAAATTCATCACCATCTACAATGGCTTTTTTAAATTTATATGCTCTCTCCCATATAGATAGATAAGATGTACTGTAATCATGTGGTGATTGGGCTTGTTGATCATCATCAATGACTATCGGATTTGATCAACTTCTCGGTGCACTATTGTTGTTGTATTGGACTCCATCAGTATCCTCATTCTCCACCTCTTCAGAATCTCCACTCCCTCTTGCACTGAAGGCGTCAAAGTACCTGGTAGGAGGTTATCCAAACCAAATTAACAAAACTAAATTGAACAAATATATATTGACCCCAAACGATCGACGACGATCGACGACAGAAATAACAATATATATATATATATATATATTATGCACCCTAAATTAACAACTATATGCAACAACTATCGACGACAGAAATAACAACAAAAAATTTACCAAAAGAGTGAGCTTTCTTTTTTACTCCACACAGACTATGAACACTATGGGCACCTTCTGGAGGCGTTTCGATTCGAGGACACGGGTAGCATTGACCTCTAGGAACAGTGGACGTGGAAGGTGCTTCATGAGACAAAGGAGTGCTGATGTATATGGAACACCATGCTCATGACATGGACATCGATCAACCTTCATGATATTTGTTATATCATCAAAAGGTTTCCTCCTCGGTGGCATGACAACCAGAGGAAAGACTGCCAGTGAATTGATTCGAAAACAAAGAGCAGAGGTCATTATATACTGGAGACAACGAATTATGCGAAGACACGACATCAATTCTAGAAGGAAGCTGAACATAGCAACCCATGTGATTCGAGATAAGAAAATACCAATCAGATAGACAACGAAACATCCAAAAGAGGACGATAAAGCATACTGCATAGAAGAAATCAAGCATAGACACGCATAATATTCCAGAAGCAAGCTGCACATAGCAACCCATACCACGAACGAGAAGATGCATAGAGACGAACAAATCGGGTATGCAGTCGACAAAGATCCAAACGGAAGCGAGCAGCTCGCGAACAACCACACAGGTCGCGTTCCAGAAGAAGACAGCAAACCATACTGCACAGAAGAAATCAAGCATAGACACACATAATATTCCAGAAGCAAGCTGAACATAGCAACCCATACCACGATGCATATTGAGTATGCAGCCGAGAAAGATCCAAACGGAAGCAAGCAGCTCGCGAACAAATCGGCGAAACCAACCATCATGCGACCATAGAAACAATTAAATCGGGTATGCAGCCGAGAAAGATCCAGACGGAAGCAAGCAGCTCGCAAACAAACCGGCAAAACCAACCATGCGACCATGCATCAAATCCATGCAAATGTTAGGCGTCCATCTGACACGTGTAAATAGATGACGTTACAAATGTTAGGCGTGCACCTGACACTTGGAAAGGAGAAGAAAAAAAAAATTAATGCAGCACACCACCAAACGTTTGGGGTGCATATTATACACGAATTATTCTACACGAAATGTTAGTTTGCAGCTTGAAGTATTTTGAATTAACACGTTAACCTTAGCAAGCATGCAGAGAATGGAAATGCCCTCGCAAAAGTCGAAAAAGTTCGTACACAGGGAGAAACCAGGCCGTACAGGGAGCGAGTAGACCGTACTCAGGGGCATGCATACCGTGCAAGGAGCCGCCGACTTGCTTGAACGGGGCGCTGCCTCCGTTTCCGCACATACAGGGAGCTATACATAGTTGTGGACATGGAGCTTTGCAAGGAACCAGCCATCAGTGTCAAGAACCTTGAGCAGGGCCGCACTGCCGCCCACTGCACATGATGACATAATTGTGGACATGCAACTTTGCAAGTAACCTGCCATCACAGTGTCCAGAACCTGGATTCAAGCAAGCTACTGACCACACAGTGCAACGCCGCACAATTACAGACCTCATCATCGTTGTAGAGCATGCAGGGATAAAGTCACAATGTTCAGTGCTAGTAGGCAACTCTCTCACACACTCTTGGAGTGTACATACATGGCAACACTGTACAGGACAACCTGCTTCATCATAGACTGTGCACGGTGGGCCATGGCGCATGACTGCAGATCATGTACATCATTGTAAACACTGCTGACGTTCAATAACCTGTCTCATGCTAGAAAACTGCACAGGACATACCAGTCACAGCACCGCACTGTTGGACCATACAGGGGATGCGGGCATTGCGCAAACCATTGTAGATCTTGCAGGGAAGTTCCAATCATCATTATGTTTGGTGCCTTGTTATGCTGCTAGTGATAACAAAGGGACCGTATCAGACCACCTTGCATCATTATAGGGAAAGACTCATCATTTAAGTCATACACAGCATCATAGATGTTGCAGGGAACCAGCCAATCAGATAACCTTTAGATCCCTTGACAAATATACCACTCGGCTGGATGCCATGTTGCAATCAGATACATGGACTCCACCTTGGAGTGTACAGCTAGGTGAAAATGCTTTGTTACCTTGTCAAGAGTTAGACGTGTCTCAGTATCCCTGGAAGATGGAACATCCGGCGTGTGCTTTGGTTGCAGGGAGCCAAGATAGCAAGCTTAACAGTAAACACAAAGGTAGGTTTCTGAAATTGTCTGTGCCTGCACGTGTGCATGTCTGCCTCCATGCAAACTGGAATAATCACAGCTACTTGCCATTTTTGACATGCAGAGAAGCTAGTGGCAACTCGAGAATCATGGCCAAAGACTTTTCAAGAATCTCAATGGTGGTGGCATGACAGGCTCAAGAAGGTTTTTTTTCATTCCAAGCATAACTTACGCGCAGGCTAACATGTTTCGGCCCTCATGAAGACTGCCATCTTCTTTGCACAATCACTTATAAGTACTTGATCTTGTGTTTTCAGGGAAATCTCAAAGGCCCCGATTTTGTGCATAACTTAAGACATAAGTCCATTCAGATTGATAGTTGGTGGAGCTGCAATGCGATGGAAGCAGAGCCAAAGTCTTTCTCCAGTGTTGATACTAACATTGATCATGAAGTGCAAGCTGGTTTTTCTGGGAATACTGGAGCTCAACTAGTGCTTGACTCGAGAGTCCAGCCCAATGAGCATGTCCTTGTCGCAGTTCTCAAAGCATGTAAAGCTGCCACAGCTCTCAAGACAGGCATGTGGATGCATATGCATGCCATCAAAAGTGGGCTCGAAGCATGTGGTTTTGTTGGCAATGCTCTTATCACTATGTATGCCAATTGCGGCAACCTCAATGATGCTCAAGTGACATTTAACCGGTTACCGAAAGAGAATGTCATGACGTGGAATGTTATGATTGCCGGCTTTAAACAGCAAAATGATTACCAAAAGGCTCTCCAACTCTTCAAGCAAATGCAGGAAGTGGGTATCAAGGCAACAAAGGTGACGTTTGTCACCATCTTGAAAGTATGTTCTAGTCCAACAGCTGTGGAGGAGGGGAAAAATATACATGCCTTTGTCATTGAGAGTGGGTTTCAGTGGGATCCAATCATTGGAAGCGCTCTTATTTCCATGTATAGCAAGTGTGGTAGCCTAAGGGATGCATGCACAGTATTTGATAGGCTGCCAGAGCAAGATATATATACATGGAGTGCCATGATTGCAGGCTATAGCCAATGTGGCCAATGTGAGGAGGCTCTTCAACTGTTCCTGCAGATGCAACATGAGAGGGTCGCCCCAAACTCGGTCACATTTGCCTCTGCTTTGAAGACGTGTTCAAATATTGCTGCCTTGGAAGAAGGCATGAAGATTCATCATGATGCAGTTCAACTAGGATGCGAGTCCGACATGTTCATCGGTGTTGCCCTCATCAACATGTATGGTAAGTGTGGATGTCACAAGGATGCCCACATGGTGTTGGACAAGTTGCCAAAACGAGATCTTGTGGCATGGAATGCTTTAATTGCAGGATACAGCCAATATGGGCATGTAAAAGCAGCTTTCCAGTTTTTTGAGAAAATGCAAGAGGAAGGGATTGAACCAGATAAGATCACTTATGTTAGTTTGATGAAAGCATGTGTGAATGTGGTTGCCTTAGAGCAGGGGAAGTGGCTTCATAACCACATGATCCAACATGGTCTTGAGCTTGATGAGTTCATTGGCAGCAGCCTCATTGACATTTATGGCAAGTGCGGGAGCCTCCGAGATGCACGTTACCTGTTCAACACGTCACCAAAGCGTAACGTTGTGACATGGAATGCCATGATGGCAGGTTATGCTCAGCATGGGAAGAGTCAAGAAGTGTTTCAGCTTTTCCAGCAAATGCAACACGAAGGGATGGAGCCAGACATTGTCACATTTATATCCCTGTCAAAAGTGTGTGGAACTTCGAAACAGGAGATGCTGTTGCCTAGTGAGAATGGTGAAGTTGGGCCACAGTCGGATTCACCTATTGGCAAATCCATCACACATGGCAGCAGCTGGAGCCTTCAGGATGCACATGTTTTATTTGATAAATTGTTGGATAGAGATGTTTCAACCTGGAATGCCTTGATTGCAATGTCTACAGAGCACGGGTATTCTAAGGAGGCCCTTGAACTCTTGCAAAATATGCAAAATGAGGGGATCAAGCCGACAACGGTCACTTTTGTTTGCATTTTAAAAGCATGCTCAAGTATGGACGATTTTAAAGAGGGTCAGAAGGTACACATGCAAATTGCCAAAATTGGAATGGAGCTAGACATTTTTGTGGGAAATACTCTCATAGACATGTATGGAAAGTATGGGTGCATGTTGAATGCCTGCAGTGTGTTCAAAAGGATGCCAAACCGAGATGTTGTGACTTGGACTGCACTGATTTCCAGCTTCGTCCAGCATGGGCTTGATCCCGATGCTTTAGTGCTCTTTAAGCAAATGCAACAGGACGGCACGGAGCCTAACCAGGCTACATTCCTTTGCATTCTGAAGGCATGTGCCAACATGTCTGTGTTAGAGCAGGGAATACAAGTCCATGCCCTTGTTGTGGAGCATGGGTTTGAACTGGACTTGTATGTTGCTAGTGCTCTGATCGAAATGTATAGCAAATGTGGAAGCCTTGAAGATGCTTGTATGATTTTTGAACGACTGCCGAACAGAAGTGTGGTGATATGGAATAATCTGATTGGAGGGTATGCCCAACATGGGTGGGGACAAAAGGCTCTTCAAGCTTTCCGGCAATTGCAACAGGAGGGCATGGAGCCAGATCTTGTCACTTACATTTGCACTCTAAAAGCTTGTTCCAGTGTTGGAGCATTAGAACAGGGAAAGAAAATTCATGCCTGTTTGATTGAATGTGGGTTTGGTTTTGATTTATGCATTGGTAATACTGTCATCGACATGTATTGCAATTGTGCTAGTTTGGAGGATGCAGAGAGGGTGTTCAATCGACTGCCAAATCATGATGTTGTCACATGGACTGCAATGATTGGAGGGTATGCCCAGCAGAGCAACTTCAAGTTAGCCTTGGAGTACTTTGAGAACATGCAAGCAGCAGGCGTGAAACCGAACGATGTGACCTTTCTTTGCCTTCTTTCTGCATGTACTCGTACAGGTGGAATAGAGGAAGGCCGGCTACATTTCAAGTCAATGAGGGAAGAACACCGTATTGCACCAACACTCAAACACTTAAACTGTATGGTTGACCTTCTTGGTCACGGAGGCTGCTTGAGTGCAGCAGAAGATTTGCTTGAAACCATTCCATTTCCACTCAATTCTCTTGGGTGGATTTCTCTGCTAGGTTCGTGCATAACACGTGGGGACTTGAACTTAGGGAAGCGATGCTTTGACCATGTTGTTGCAATTGATCAGGAGGCGGCAGCTGCTGGTTATGTGCTAATGTCAAAGATTTATGCCCACTTAGATATGTGGAATGATGTACAAAAATTAGAGGAATTAAGAATCACTCAAAGTGTATGGAAGAAGCCAGCAAAGGCTTTTATTGAGATTGAGAACCAGGTGCATGATTTCATTGTGGGTGACACTACTCATCCACAAAGTTATGCCATCTATGCAAAGCTTGAGTCTCTCAACACGCAAATGAAGAAGGACGGACACATACCGTTTCTGGATGTAGCTTTAGATACTGGGAAGAGTGGACGCATATCACTTGCAGATGTAGATCTTGATAGTGGAAACACTGGAGATGCTTTGTGCGGACATTCTGAGAGATTGGCAGTAGCTTTCGGTCTTATTAGTACCCCTCCTGGTACCACCGTTAGAGTGGTCAAAAATCTTAGAGTGTGTAATGATTGCCATTTGACCACCAAAGCAATCTCTAAGATAGAAAAGCGAGAGATCATTATAAAAGATACCTACTGTGTTCATCATTTCAAGGATGGAGTGTGCTGTTGTAAAGTCAACTATTGAAGCATACGGGATTTTTTGATAGCGCACTGACTCTTTGCTGAGGAGTTGGTGATGCATTGGTTCTGCCCTCAATGGCCTTGCTGTAGGAAGCAAGTTGTATGTGCCGAGCTTCCAAGCTGCTGATCATCTCCCAGTGAGAGTTTATGGTGGAGCACGAAGACATCCATTGAAGGCATGGGTTTCCATGATGATCGAAATTTCCAAGACTACTCCGAGCACAAGGCCATCAAACAAAAACATTGTGTCTGGGTCTGTCTCAATGGCCCAATGCATGGCAAGTAGCAAGAAGATTATGACATATCAATTGGTCAGTTTGGCACCAAACATGGGCAGCAAGATTGCAGTATACTGGCTCATGAGTCACCACACCACCTGCGTACCAACAATGGCTGGTCACTTGCCCACCACCAAGCAATCATTTACCAATAAGAGGGTGATTCTGTGCGGTTGATGAATGGCAAAAAGGTGCCACCAAACGTTCTACCTGCTTGGGTGTTAGTTGAGTCATCTAATGTGCCATGTGTGATCGGGCGTGTGCGCGAAAACTGTCTTTTTAAAATAAACAACAGAGCTTGTTTGTCTTGGGGACCAAATAGCTGGTTGACAAACTTGGCAAGTGACAGATGTGGCAGCTTGTTGGTTTTAGACCAGCCCACTGTTTGGCAAACTCATGGAAATCAGACCAACATGCTAGATTGCAAAACGAGCTAGCTAGCTTGTTGACAATTTTGGGCCATCTAGCTAGTGAGACCAGGGTTGGACCGGCTTGCCGGCGGAAAATGGCTAAAGAAAATGCAGCAGCTGGATAGAGCTAAAGCATTAACTTTGTACATCAAATGACAGGAGAAGTGATGTCAGAAAATACATCTCAATTTACAAATATAAAGAAGACTAAGGTTAAGGTTGGATTTGAGAATGGGCAAGGTCTTATGAAGAGAAAAAAATACGCTGTGGGATGGTTAGAATTATGCCTTTCAGGCCAATTTAATATATTCCACATTTATAGTCATTGAATGCTAATCACACAAAAATGCATAAGAACTATGGCATAAAAGGTTTAGTGATTTAAATCGTTTATTCTTTACCCCCTTTTCCTCAAAAGCAACAAATATGTGAAACCTCTTGCATGGATAAGTAGACAATATAGAGGTGAGTATAAGGTACGTTGGATTTTATTCAAAGAGATGTATCCCAGATAGTTTGTCAAAAAGTGATCTTTGACACAGTTGACTGCAAGCTGGAGCTCCAACTAGCCTGGTGCAGCTGCCCCCGGTCTTCCCAAGGAGAGGCTTGTGATTCACCTGGTGATCAAGCGCCCCTTAGGCCAGGTTCTTGAGCCCTTCCTCACAGTGGTGGCCCACCATCCCAACGGCAGCCAGACTCCCTACACTTCTGAGTTCTTGTTGCCTCGCTAGAGAATCTTCCCCATTGCTTCACACTCCCTCGGTTGGAGGCCGACCCACTTCCTATAGAGGATCGAGTTTTTAAGCTTGCCTGGGCAGTGTGTTGTGTGCTGCCAGATGGTCCACCTAATGTGGGTCTCACCTCATGGCTGTTCCAGAGAGGGGAAGATGGTGCGAGCCTCTGCAAGGGACCCCAGAGCCTGGGCAGCCTGTGGAGCGTGCCCCCCCGCCCCCCCGCCCCCCCGCCCATTCGGCCCAACCCAGGCATGCAGGGCTAGCCACCCAGCAGAACCAGCAGCTGTCGACATCAATTGAGCAGGAGTGGCAGGCCTCCAGCTGACATACCCGTCACTGATGCATCCAACATGGTGGGTGCCATGTTCCTAAGGCAACAGAACTCTAGGTAACGAGCCCTATGATGAACCACTGCAAGCATTTATCACAGGATATCCCCTTAGAGCTGACTAATGATCTTGAGGGGCAAGTGCCTGCAGCAGATCTTGTGGGCCTATGTCCAACCCTCGCCCTCCCCCTACATCCTCTCCATCTTGGCAGGCACCCCCTTAAGACTCACCCTGAAGCAGGTAACCTGTAGCCCTGGCCTCTTCATCATCTCCCTCTCCAGCACGCCCCTCCCCATCCTTCCCCAGTTCTCTCTCTTCTCATCTCAATGCATCTCTGTCCCTCCTGAGTTGGTCTCCATGTCTCTTTGGCTCAACCCATCCCTCAGTTCTTTTTCTTTAAATTCTCCATGACTCGTAGGTATATCCACGGTACCATTGTATCACTTTTGGTCTCATAGACCCTTAGGATATTTTGTAAATGTTAATATTACTCTCTCTCTCTCTCTCTCTCTCTCTCTGCGTGTGCGAGCTCAATCCTGAGAGCTACCATGCCCACTAAGATTAGCACCAAAACAAAAAGAAATTGTGACCTTTTGCAAGTTGTATTGTTTGCATCGAATATATTTTAGGAAAAAGTAGCCATTTATCATTGGTGAATAGACAGCCATTTATGTGTGGTATGACGAACTTATTTGTTTGTTTCAAATGAGCCATAGTTTTATTAAATCCTAGAGAAGTTCAAAAAAATAAGGTAAGCATTATCATGCAGTCCAAGCACAAAGCGTCACATTATTGAAGAGTAACAAAAAATAAAATTATATATTTGTAAGACAACAATGCACAACCAAGTATTTTAGAGAGCCCATGCCTCTAAAAGAGGTGTACGAAGGTTCAAGTTCTACTCATGAGTATTGCCACTTTTGTTAGCGAAACTTGACTAGGGAAAGTGGTTCCCTACTAAGGTGTACCCCTAGAAATTAGATTACTTTACTAATTCATCTAACATATTACTTTGTCATTAATTCATCTTTTCATTAATAAAAACCTCATGTTAAATAAAAAATAGCCATGTGATTATGGTTTTATAGTTAGCCATTAAGAGCAAATATTTTAGAGGGCAAAACAAACTACTAAACAAGAGAAAAAAAGCATTCTCCTTAAAAAATTAGTAGTTATCATCTGACTTGCCATATTATAATCAAATAGTAGTTTGGAAATATGATTTCCTTTAACCAAAACTTTAATTATAATTGTACATAGATCTTTAGCCTGAAACTCATTGCACTCAAATCCTTACCTAAAGCTGTCATCAATCAAAAAGATCACAAAGCCTCTGCAACTACTTCTTTGCACCTTATTTGTAGTTGAAGGAATACGGTGCTTCAAGGTCAGGTTGAAGAAACATCTTCCTAATAAACTAGATATGTTATCAATGGTCTTATATGGTATGCAATGGCATGTATCCTGGCCTTGCCTTTATCAAATAAGATCATGGCTTTTCTTTTGCATGATTCAGAAATCCATGATCCTAAGTAAATCTTAATGAAAAAGAAAGTTGCAGAGGGATAAAATAAAGTGTCCCACAAGGAAAAGTTAGTCAGGGTATGTGCTGGGAAAGCTATGCAGGTGCCAAGGTTCAAAGCTGGACATCCTTTGTCACATCACATGCATTAAATAAAACCTGTTAAAGAAGCTGAGGTCTGGAAACTTTAACCTGTGCTTGATTAAATGAAATTTCCCAATCCCACATGCCAACCCAGTATCAAATTATTTTGCATTGGGGGTGCAAATGGACAAAGGACTTGCAAAAAGGAGGGCGACTTCAATCTTCGAATAAAGAGGGCTTGTGGTGGTTACAACAGTCTTCTGGCTCCAAATTGCCAGGCGGCACCTCTTGCACTTATACTGTTCCTTCAAATGTCACTTTCCTACCGCACCCTGCGATGATTGCTGCTTGTTCCAATTAGGTCCGTGTGAGGGTGCCTGCTGCAATTTAGGTCTCTGCGTGCACTTCTAAGTCTGTGTCAGGCTGGCTGGAGGGACAACTGAAGAGGGACGACAGGGAGGAGAGGGGGGGGGGGGGTGTTCTGCACCTTGGAAGGCTTTTATTTATGCTTAGTGTGAGCTTATAATTATCAATCAAGGCAATAGCCCCGGAATTTCTAATATACACAAAAACATTAGCTGTGTGAATATGTACTCAAAATGTGAGCACAACTTGGGATGCAAGATAGACTCCCTCCTTAAAATGCCCCAAAACAAATGCAAACCATTGCACAATACTTACGGATTGTATGATGGCTTGTACAGTACTCCATGGTCGCAGTCTGACCACCTTCACTGCTTGCAGGTCAGAAGCTGCAAGCAGACCTGCCATACAGTCTAAGTCCTCCTGCCATACATTCTAAGTCCTCCTGATGTGGTGGAACCAAGCCTTTCCCTCCAACACAACCACATGGGGGGGCTTTCAACATGCAGTGGTGTGGCGGCCTCACCCAACACACCCAACAACATCTCCTGATGAGTGCTTGTCCATCCATTCCTACTGGCATCATCCAGGCTATGCCGAGCAGCGGGACTCGCAGGAATGGGCATCCTGGCACCCATTCCCTACCTCTTTCTGTACCACCTTCCATGCTTCAAAAAGTTACAAAACCACAGGCAATGGAAAGAGTAAAAAATGCTTTAAACATGTAAAGAGACCCCACAATTCGAAAAAGAGAAAAAATTATGGAGGTTTCTTCTAAATAAGTAGAGTGAATATGAACCTCTGATACAAAATATTCAGACTTGAATTTGTATTAAGAGCCCCATGGCTAGCTTGCTATGAGGATGAAAACCCAGCCCTGCATAGATCTTCTTACAAGCTCTTATTACAGCTTTGCCGGTGAGCAACTTTTAATTCAGTAGATCATAATCATCCAGCCTTTCATTGTACTGTAGTACTTTCCTTCGTATCTTTGAAGTGTCCACCCATGTAACGAAATCCTCCATGTTTCGAGTGACCAGGAACGCAGGCTCTGTGATTGTCTCTGGCCCAACTCTAATGTCTATAACATACATTTCAGAAAAAAACAGATTAATGCATGGACAAAGAAAGAACCTTGATAAAGATGGTTTGTGGAAAGGGTGCATACGGCCTTGTTCAATGAATGTCACGGCCTCCTGAAGGTTTTCAGCCAAGCGGAGCCGAACGATCACGACAGCCAGTCTCCGTCTGAAAATTACATCATACCTTGCTTATAAAAGCTTCAAAAAATTCAGTTAAGACTGATACCAATGGCAGACAATCTGGAGGTTGATATCGAGCTTACCTGCAGAAAGAAGACACCGACAATCTATCACAAAGAGCCAAGCTCTTCTGGCTTGGGATGACACCCATTGAGTATCTGCATAGTATTGCGATGCTACACCATTAGTGCTCTCCAAAAACATGTGCATGTGTATTCATGTGTAACGTGTGTGCATGCATGCCTGTGCATGTGCATGTGCATGTGAATGTGAATGTGTATGCATGCGTACACACAAGACATCCCTTACGAAGTCCCACCCTATTTCAAAAGTACAGGCATTGCTCACAATTTTTCCAGTAGCTGCTCAGTCATCTTTATCCGGAAGGGGTCACTTGAATCAAGCTTCCTCACTATACTGACCAGCTTTGTTACCATTCCACATATCTTGTTGTACCTGCACATCAAAACAATAGATCATACAAGACTCTTTATTGTCAGCACAAAACACCATGGTAAGCCTCCATCCAAGTACACAAACAGCTCATCGATTTCTGAAATAAATGGCAAGTTCTAGTGAGCTTTTGTAGGAAACATTAATAATAGCAGATTTTATGCAAAAAACAAGGCATGAGGCTAAAACCACAAATTGTGGTCAACAGTAAGTAGCCATGTACCATGTGTGCATACCCTTGCTTTATGTATTCGCGTTTCCATGTGGTGAAGTTGGATGGCATCAAATACTTTCATATGGCTCTGTTGGAGCCAAGTAGATGTGTCTTTTCCATCAACAAATAAAGCATGTGTGACACTAAGTGAATTTCTTGCAACATAAATAAGACCCATAGAGTGGCTTACTCAAGGGAGGTTGCCAGCTATAACATTAGCTCTTGATGTTTATACAAGTAATGAGGGAGAATTGCTTGGCATGGGTGAAAAGAAAAGACAGAAGTTTGCATGCATAATTGTATCAAGGCAAAAAATTCTCTCTCCCCTTCTGTCATCTCGGTGTCCCGACCGGAAGTTATGCAGATCTGTACAAAGTGTTTTGTCTACAGGAGGCTTCATTACATTTGTAAGGCATAATCAACCCATATCTCGGAGGTATGAGATATGCTCTGAAGCATGCTATGGTAACTATATGCCTTACTTTTAGAGGCTATGCAGCTCATGATGAGTTGAAGCAGGGACACCTTTAAGATTTTCAAGAGGAAGAATGCAATGGCTTGGTTTGTACATATGATGTGTGCCCTGCATTTTGGAATCATGAGGAAGTCCAAGGAGACTAGCAAGCTGGTGTGTTACTCCAGTGATATTGGGGCATACCAAAATCTTCACTTGAGCCTATTAGACATCATCATCCCCTTGCTGCTGGCTTCCTGTGTGGTGTCCTATTTTAGCCTTTAGGGCTGACCATGTTAGCTAGAGGGGCTGGTCACCCCTCACATCATTTACCCACCTATTTTCCCATTTTATGGAGTCATGGGTATTTATCCCTAGTCGTGAGCTGGTCGGTTGCCTCTACATGGGCATATATATATAGCCGGTCATACCCTCCCTCATTTTCATTGCATTGCTTGCTGCAGTCCCTCACATACGAGGCCTTCTTCCCCTCTTGCTTGGGACTTGTATTCTTGTTTGGTGATATTGAGAGCAGGCATACACCTGTGTTTCCTCTCCATCTCTCTCTCTCTCACTCTCTCTCCTGTGTTTCCACTTTCCATCTTCCGTTGTGCATTCTATCATGGTAACAGAGCGCCAGTGACTTGCAGTGTTGGATGCTCCCTCCTCTTCCTCCTGCGTTTTTTCTTCTCAGGTTTGCTACTGGTCGGCCTGCCTCTTCCAGGCGCTTCTCCATTGCAGCTAGTGGTCTTCCATCACCGGTTTTGACCCCTGAGACCCCCTGTTCAGCTGTCAGCCTGCTCTGTTTCAGGGCAGCAGCACTGTTTGTGCTGCGTTTCTTCATCTGCAGGTGGTTTGCAGCAATCGGCTTGCCGATTGGGTTATCTGAGGCTTGGTGGTACCTTTTTCACTTCTGTGTTTCCAGAATCTTCCCTATCTACTGGCCCTTTTACCTTTGCATTTTCAGATTTCCAACACTATTTTGCTGCGTTTTTCTGGACTGATCTTGCTGGCTACCTTCACCTGGGCTTCTTCAGTTGGACCCGAAGGTACCTTCTCTTCAGCATTTTTCCTCATATGAGGTGTGGAAACTGGTTGCCCTGAATTTTCAGGTTTGCAGCCCTCTGGTTGGCTGCGTTTTCTTCTCCAACGGACACACATCACATGTAGAGGGGGTTGTGGCTTTGGTGGCAGTTTGGTACTTGAGGAAGACACTGAATTTCTGATTTCAGTCAGCGTTTTGCTGATTTTGGAGCATCTATACCTGCGTTTTTGTTCCTGTCCTTCACAGTTACCCGGTTTCTTCATGTTCCTTGCCTTCTGTTGGCGGTGGAGTGCTGTTTTTTGCTGGACAGCAATGTTTTGGCTGCGTTTTGCTTCCCAAAGGAGTTTTCTACACTCAGAGGGGCCCCATCTCCTTGAGGATCAGTTTTCGGGAGCTGTTTTGTATCTGTAGAGACTTTCTTTTGTGACAGGAGTTTACAGATTTTGAAGGATAGTAGTGATCTTTTCAAAGATCCTGAGCAGAGTTTATTCTGTCTGAGCCTGTGTTCTTTGCAGTGTTTGCAAAGAAAGGAGGGTGTTTTGCTTGTGAGGTGTGATCCTTTCACATGGATCACTTGTTTGTTGCTGATTCTTGGGATCTGATTCTACTTATGGAAGAGTCTTCTACTATCAGTGATGCTCTTGTGGACTTTGTTACCACTACAATTTATATTCCTTCTTCCCTTCCTCATTGTGAGCCTTGAGGAGTCTACCTCTGCCTCTCTTTGTGATGCTTCTGAGGATGCCCCTCCCCCTGCCAGTTCTGCATTGGGTTTGATGCAGTGTGCAGGTTTGTTGTTTTGGAGGATGGATTTTTGGACCCAGTGGGATGCTTTGGATCTGTGGTTGCTAACCGTGCCTGGGGCACAATGGTACTTCCAGAGTTTTTTGGATTTGGATCAGAATCAGGCTGGGCTTGTACCAGTACGATGACATCATTTTTCAGAGGGGGATGTGGAGTCCTTTTATCTGGCAATGCCCACTTCAGTGGAGTGTGCTTATGTACGGCATAGGGCAACTCATGGTACGGAGTTTGAGCAGATTGACCCCATCTTTTCTACAGAGTCTTTACATCTTGCGATGCCGAGCTTTCTTCTTTTCAGCATCTAGTAACTCTTGTTACACAGTTTGAGCAGATAGACTTAGAGGGTTCCACTGAGGAGCAGCCTGCTTCTCCCAAGATTTATTATCTACAGGATCTAATCTTGGTTGGTTTTGAGGTTTTTCATACCTTCTTCGGGCTGGAAACACGACATACGACTTCGGAGGGTGTTCTTACACTTGGGCCCGGCACCATTATTTGGAGCAGCACGTCGCAGCCTACATGGTTGTTTTCTTCCAGAGGAGCGGTGTACTTGGCAGCTTTTCTTCTGTTACTTTTCTAGCTGAGTTGCTGAGGAGATTGCTTGTGGAGCTTTCCTGGTACCTGTTTCTGCAGTCTTTCAACTATGATCGAGGATGGCGTCTCTGGCTTCTTGGAGTTCACTTAGCATCCGGTGCTGAGAGGGGGTGTTAGACATCATCATCCCCTTGCTGTTGGCTTCATGTGTGGTGTCCTATTTTAGCCTTTAGGGCTGACCATGTTAGCTAGAGGGGCTGACCCCTCACATCATTTACCCACCTATTTTCCCATTTTATGGAGTCGTGGGTATTTATATACCTAGATGAATCCCTAGTCATGACGGAAAGGATCCATGAATAGTGTTGCAGATGCGCTTAGTCGAATTAGAGAGGTGAATTCTTTGTCGTTCACCGAGATTTCTACCGACTTATTTCAGTCATTGAGAGGGCTTTGCAGGACTGATAGTTATTTTGGTCCATTTTGGCAGAAGATCCAGGACGAGAGCTCATTGATTGACCAAGACTCGGTGACTGAGCAGTCTACCATTCAGGCTGCAGGAGGCCAGTGGATGATTCGGAATGGTTTACTATTCCGTAATGACAAAATTTGTGTACCACAGATCCCGAACATTAGGTCCAAGATTCTTAAGGAGTGTCACGACGCCCCTTCTGCTGGACACCCTGGGGTACACAGGACACTATCGTTAGTGAAACACACTATTTATTGGCCAAAGATGAAAGGGTATGTAGAAGATTATGTTCTCAAGTGTCAAATTTGTCAGGCAAATAAAGCTAAACGCTTTAGACAGGCTGGGTTGTTGCATCCTTTGCAAATCCCAGGTAATAAATGGGAAAGTATTTCCATGGATTTTATTACCGGATTGCTAAGAACACATCAAGGCCACAATTCTATTTGGGTTGTGGTGGATCGCTTGACAAAAATGGCTAGATTTTTACCGACCCGGAAGACTATTACAGCTACGCAATTAGCATGGCAGTTTATCGAGCAATTGTTTAGACTCTACGGGTTACCGCAGGACATAGTCAGTGATAAGTTTACGAGTGATTTTTCGAAACTTGTTTTTGAGAAGTTGGAAACAACTTTGAATTTGAGTTCCTCTAATCATCCTCAATCTGATGGCGAGACTGAAAGAGTGAATCAGATTTTGGAGGATATGCTTCGAGCATATGTATCCAAAAGACAGAGTTCATGGAAGGATTATCTTCCTATGTTAGAATTTGCATATAACAGTACTAAGCATACGAGTACAGGGTTTAGTCCTTTCATGCTTATGTATGGTTTTCAACCTAGATCACCTGTTACAGTAGGATTCTCAAAACTTCAGCATGATACAGCACGTAATTTTTTGCAAGATATGCAAGAAATGTTACAAGTTGCGAAGGAATCTATTAGAAGTGCTCAAGACCGAGACAGATTTTATTCTAATAGACATCATTCACCCAGAGAGTTCTCTGAAGGAACGATGGTGTATTTGCGAGTTCCGAAAGATTCTGAGACTTTACGGACAGGTCGATCTCCGAAATTATCCCCTAGATACTGTGGACCATTTCGTGTTACACGACTGATTGGTTCCGTTGCATATGAACTGGATTTGCCTTCTCGTGTGAAAGTTCATCCTGTATGTTGGGGTAAAGGCGTTATGCCCACCCTTATAGTGTGTACAAGCCCATAAGTTATAGTACATAGTACACTTAGTACTTTTAATGTACTAAGCGCACTATGTGTAATATGTACTAGTGCAATATACATGTGTGATAGGGGAGTCACACACTCATATCATGAGTTGACTTATCCCCACAACTCTCTCTCTCTCTCTCTCTCCCTTGTTCTCTCTGTGTATGTCTCCCACACATGAATTAACCTAACCCTAATTCTCTTCTCCCACACAACTGGTATCAGAGCAAGTCACTCCTGGAGCTACCCATTTCAGTTGTGCGCCTTGTCCCGCATGCCATCGCTCTGCTCAGCCAGTCTTGGCGGCACTACTGCAGGCAGAACCACCTCTGCCCCTTTTCGTTGGCTGAACAGCGCTAATAGTGCAAGGCAGCGTTAAAGGCGAGGCGCCTAGCCACAAGGGAAGACACGCAGGCGAACAGGCGAAGGCAGCATAGTGGGCACCCAAATTGCTTGCGCAGATGCTGTAGCGCTGCTACTCGGCGAAGGCGAGAACCTACCATAAGGCAGCAATACGTAAGCGTTGGGTAGCTGGCTGCTAAGCGTGAGCGAATCAGTCGTGGGCTGGCGAGCGTTAGCCATTGAAGGAGGCGAGCGGTGAACAGCAGCGAGCGAACACAGGCGAACACGCTTGCAGTCGTGCGCGTGTAATGCTTACAGTTTTGACTCCAACGCGGCCAGCCAAAATTCATCGCCACGCGTCAGGCTTCAGCGCCAATTGGGAGTTGCAGGCAACACGCAATTGGGCGTTAGACGGCTTGTGCTGCTGGGCGTAGAGGAGTTTGTCACCCAGCCGTCCCTACCTGCACAGCTGCAGGAGCATCAACATCAGCATCAATAGCAGCACCAAATTCATCAACTTTTTTTCCTGCAACAAAATTCACAAATTACAAGGTATTTTCCTCAAATTTTTTTTTGGGATTTGCAATTGAGCGAGTACAATCAACAATTGGGCAGATACAGGTGTCGAATTGCTCAATTTTTGAGCAAAATTGGCAAAATTGGGTGACATTGGTCACAATCAGGATCAATTTGCAGGAAATTGGTCACAATCAGGATCAATTTGCAGGAAATTGGATGTCGAAATTTGGGGCTTTTGATGTAATTGTGCAATTAAGCACTCATACATGCTGTATGATGTGAGAAATCGCACATTTGGGCAAAATTGCAGCAAATTGCAGTGCAAATCAAGGGGCTTTTGTGCCGATTTGGTTGATTTGTATGCAGGCACTCGCAGTTGATGCTTTGGGCATTGTGTTGATGCCTGACAAGCACTCAATGTGCCTGTAAATCAAAGGGCTTTCATGTATTTGATGTATATGTGGCCAGGGGGAAGCATCGTGAACACTCTCGATGCCTTCATGTGCGTCAATGTACCATGTATGATCAGAAATTGATCTTAAATCAAAGGGCTTTTCAAGTTCGTATGCTTGTTGAGCTTGGCAAAGCAGCAGGCAAGACATTTATGCCTTGAATCCTCAAAAATCAGCTTGCAGTCAAGGGGCTTTTGCCCAATTTCTGTTCGGGACTGTTTTATGCAGTGTTCGGGACTGTAAAAGTCTGATTTTTACTCATTTGGACAGCCAGGAGAGCATTTATTGCTACTGTACCTGCTGGTACAGATTTGGCACAGCTTTGTGCAAGTTTTGGCATGGCTGTACACTGTTTTGAGTGACCAAAAGGTTCAATTTCAGCTGCTGTACTTGTCGGTACAGGTTTGGTACATCATTTGTAAGCACTTGGTACTGTTGTACAGTACTTTGGAAGGGCAACAGAGCACATTTAAGGTGCTGTCCAAAATCTGCAGCAACCAGATTTTGGTGATTTCATCACATAAAGTGGGAGAAAAGTTGCATTCTTGCTTCCGCAGTGGGAGATAAAGCTTGGGAGAACAATTGTGAGCACTTTGTGTGCTTTTGGTGCAGTGTTTGCACATTTTTGCAGGGAGTCAGGCATTGACAGGTTGCATATTGCTATGGCAACCACAGGTGAGAGCTCTTCATTGCTTCACATCAAGAAGCTTGAAGGCTCGCATAACTATGATATTTGGCAAACCCAGTGCTACAATGTGTTGCTCCAGAAAAAGCAGCACAAGCCTATCAAAGAAAGGGGTGTAATGCCCGCTTCTCTTACTGCTGAAGAGTGGGAAGATATGGATGAGCTGGCAAGATCTACTATTATGTTGTCTGTGTCAGACTCATTACTTTTCAGCATTCGTGAAGAGAAGACAGCTTGGGAAATGTGGCAGAGATTGCAAGACTTGTATGCCCAACAAAGTGCCTCAAGCAAAGTGTATTGGTTGAAGAAACTCATAGGTCTTCAGATGAAGGAAGGGGCGTCTATGACAGCCCATCTAAATGAGTTTAATGGTATTGTCAGCCAGGTCATTAATCAAAAGTTGGCAATGGACGATGAGTTCAAAGCCACTTTTCTGTTATGCACTTTGCCAGAGAGTTGGGACACATTCAGGACAGCCACTAGCAATTCGCATGCTATGCTGTCATATGCAGATGTTGAGGGTGCTCTTCTTCAAGAAGAGATGAACAGGAAGAACAACTCTGTTGGGTCCAATGCAATGAATGCACGTGGGAGATCCCAGCAAAGGGGTAAAAGCCAAGAACGGGGAAGGAGCAAGTCTCGCTCCAAAAAGGATTTGGAATGCCATTATTGTGGCAAGAAGGGACACATTAAAAAGCAATGCTACAAATGGAAAAATGATCAAAAGGAAAAGGGAAAAGGCAAAGACAAAGAGAAAGATGAAGCCAAAGATGTAAAGCCAAAGGGCAAAAGTGGAGTCAAGATTGAAGAAATCAATGTGTCACATGCAGGTGGCAGTGAGGATGAGGTCCTATTTACTTCTTCACTTGATGCCCATTCACTTCTTACAGGTGGTCATGGTATGCACTCATGGATCATTGATTCAGGTGCCTCCTTTCATGTCACAGGTTGCAGAGACTTGTTTGTCAGGTATACTGCTGGCAATGAAGGAGTGGTTTATTTGGGTGATAACCATGCATGCAAGATTCTTGGCAGAGGTGATGTGAGGCTTGTGTTTTCAGATGGCTCACAGCTTATGCTCCATGATGTCAGGCATGTGCCTGAGATCAAGAAGAACCTGCTTTCTACTGGACAGCTTGATGATGCTGATTATGTTACCACATTTGGTTGTGGAAAGTGGAAGATTAGTAAGGGCTCACTGGTTGTTGCCAGAGGCTCTAAGGTGGACACTCTTTACTTTATGCATGCAGGTGTTTGTCACCATGCTAATGTAAATGCAACCGAGCTGCCGGAAATCTCTATGTAGCATAGCCGGTTGGGACACATGAGTGTCAAAGGAATGGAGCAATTGTCTCGTTTGGGTTACTTGCCTTCTCTAAAGTTTTCAAGTTTTCAGTTTTGTGAGCATTGTATATATGGTAGGCAACTACAGTGCCCCCACAAGAAAGCTCTTGGACAGAAAGATGCTCAGTTAGAGCTTGTGCATACAGATGTATGTGAGATGCCTCAGCTTTCTTTGGGAGGGGCAAAATACTTTGTGTCTTTTATTGATGATGCCACACGCAAGGTGTGGGTTTATCCTCTTCGTTTGAAGAGTGATACATTCTCAGTGTTTCAGAAGTTTGTTGCTCTTGTTGAGAATCAAACCGGCAAAACACTGAAAGCTTTGCGTTCCGACAATGGTGGAGAGTACATGTCCAAACAGTTTCAGGACTTTTGTGATGCTAAAGGCATCAAGAGGGAGCTCTCTACTCCTTATGATCCTCCACAAAACGGGACAGCAGAGAGGATGAACAGGACCATTCAGGAGAAGGTCCGTTCTATGTTGTCACATGCTGCGTTACCTCATGGTTTTTGGGCTGAAGCTGTTATGACAGCCGTTCACCTTATAAACAGGTCACCTAACACGAGGCTTGGTGGGAAAGTGCCAGAGGAAGTATGGACAGGGAAGCCTCCGTCATACAAGCACTTGAGAGTGTTTGGTTGCGTTGCGTACGTGCACATACGCAGGGAAATGCCCACCAAACTTGATCCTAAGTCTCACAAATGCATATTCCTAGGATATGGTGACAGAGGTGAAATGGGGTATAGACTTTGGGATCCCATGAATAGAAAGATTATACGCAGCAATGATGTCATTTTTGATGAAACATGCATGTATAAGGAGCCTGCAAGGCAACAGGAGCCTCGCAGAGTCATCTTTGATGATGATGGACATCATGGACAACAACAAAGGGCTGTAAATCAGCCATTACAGCAGGAAAACCAGCCCTTAAATGGTGCTGAAAATGGTCCAAATGGACAGCCAGAGATGGCAGAAGATATCCCTATGGATATACCACAGTTAGAGGAGATACCGGGCATGATATTTCAGCTTTATGGCATGGAACAGGAGCCACCAATGGGTGATATGCAGGCTGGACAGCAACCTGCAAATGATGGTCATTGGGTACGGAGGTCCACAAGACCCTCCAGAGCCCCTGACAGGTTTGTTCCAGGGGTTGACTACTTGATGCTTACTGACTATGGGGAGCCCTCATGTTATAAGGAGGCTTTACAGAGGGCAGACAAAGCTCTATGGGAGCGTGCCATGAAGTCAGAGATGGATTCTCTGCATAAAAATGGAACTTGGAAGTTGGTGCATTTGCCTGCAGGCAAGAAGGTTTTGCCATGCAAATGGGTATACAGGCTCAAAGTTGCACCAGATGCAAAGCCAAGATACAAAGCCAGGTTAGTGGCTAAGGGCTTCAAGCAGGAATATGGTGTGGACTTTGAGGAGATCTTCTCTCCAATGGTCAAAATGACCACACTTAGAGCTGTGTTGGCTTTGGTTGCGCATGATGATCTGGACTTGATTCAGATGGATGTGAAGACTGCTTTTCTTCACAGTGATCTCCATGAGGAGATATATATGCAGCAACCAGAGGGTTATGCAGTGAGTGGAAAGGAGAAGCTTGTATGCAAGCTGAAAAAGAGTCTTTATGGGCTCAAACAGGCACCAAGAGAATGGTATCATAAATTTGATACATTCATGAAATCTCAGAAATTCAGGAGAAGTGACATAGATCACTGCTTGTACACCAAGAAAGCTTTGGATGGCAGTCTATTGATCCTCATCTTGTATGTTGATGATATGTTGATTGCCGGGAAATCTCGTAAGGAGATAGATGCCTTGAAGCAGAGGCTGCATCAAACCTTTGATATGAAGGATTTGGGTGATGCAAATCACATCTTGGGTATGCGGATACTTCGGGACAGAAATCAGCATGTGTTGTATTTGTCTCAGAAGGAATACATTGGCAAAGTCTTGCAGAGGTTCAATATGGACGGGGGGAAGAAGACTAGTACTCCTTTGCCTCCATATGTGAAACTCAGTGCTATGGACAGCCCACAGACAGATAGAGACAGGGCTGATATGGCCAAGATTCCGTATGCTTCAGCTTGTGGCAGTCTCATGTATGCCATGGTTGCTACTAGGCCAGACATTGCATTTGCAGTGGGAGTGGTTTCTAGATACATGGCCAACCCTGGCAAGAAGCATTGGGAAGCAGTGAAAGGTGTCATGAGATACCTGAAGGGCACACAGGATATGTGCATATGTTTTGGCAAACAGGATGCATTAGTGTATGGTTACACGGATTCGGATTATGCCGGTCATCCAGATAACCGGAAGTCTACTACCGGTTATGTATTTACATTCACAGGAGGTGCTGTGTCATGGATATCCAGGATGCAGAAGTGCACAGCCTTATCTACTACAGAGGCCGAGTATATTGCAGCCACAGAGGCTTGCAAGGAGGCATTTGTCAGAATATGCAGCGGAGATGATGACCAAATCTGGGAACACGAGCAAAAAACGCAGGCAGAAAAACAGCACAAGAGAGAGACAGATGTAGGTGTGTAACTCTGCTCTATATACACAAGAAGATCCCGAATATGATACAAATGAGGTATGGGGGCTAAGGACCTATATATACTCCCCTAGAGGGCAGTCGGCCAGCATCAAGAAAGCCCACGACTGAGAAAAATGTCCACGACCGCTGAAAATAGCAGTCGGCCAGCTACAGATGCCTCCGCCTAGTCAGAACAAGTCGGCCAGCACTCTGACAGCCCACGACTGATGTAGATCCAGTCGGCCAGCTTCAGAGTGCTCCTGGCATCACCTGGCAGCCCTCCCAAGCCTCAGAAAAATGGGAAAAAATAGGGGAAAAATACGGAGTGTGGGGAAAAATGGGAAAACACCTCATAAGGGCGGGCACACCCACAACAAAGGCCCTGGTGTATAAAACTAGACAGGAGATGACTTCTAACACCCCCTCTCAGCTCCTGGCTGTGTAACCAACCACTGGGAGCTGGGGTGCCGCCTGAGCAAATCCTGAGAGCGACTTCGTGAAGAGGTCCACCGTACTGTCCTCCATCGAACAGAACTCCAGCAAGATGTCATCAGCAACAATCTGTTCACGAACAAAGTGCCTCTGGATGACCAAGGGTTCCTCCAGTGGAAGCCCAAACCTGCAATGTAACCTCCTCATGCTCCGTAAAACTGCTCCTCGGGCATAAGTAGATCTCCTCGTGTCCGGATCTCCTCCCCAAACCGAGTCACTCCAACCGTGGAGTCGGACTCCATCCAACAATCCCCCTCCTGTGTACAAGAGTCCATGATCCTTCGCATGCCGCAGAAACCACAGGAAACGCAATCCTGCCTCCCAAAGAGACATCTGCAACCATGAGCTCAACCGCCTCATCAGGAAGCTCCCGTCCAATCCGGTGTCCGTCAACCAGATCAATGAACCATACAGCTTCTGAGTCATAGAGACATCACACTGCTCACAAGGATCAACACCTGTTACGGTGCACAAGCAAGTCCTGGAAACCTTCTGAAGACCACGCAAGGCCTTCTGAAACCTGTCAACCACCCCCTCTGAATCCGGAACCACAAAGCCTGGAGAAACCACCTCCTTCTGCAAGTAATCACCTGTCACCTGCCTGGCTTTCCGAAAGGTCCCCGTGGAAAGAACATCCTCAACTACTGGAAGTTCTATGTCCCGAACACTACGAGACATCAGAGCATAAGTGACCTGTTCAGCTTCCTCTGACTCACGAACACAAGAACTACCAACCTCAGTACTGGAAAGTTCCTGCCAACTGCTGCCATCTACTGGCAAGCTATCCACCATCTGGTCCCGAAAAGCCCGCACCTGCAGCGTATCCACACCTGAGTAGCTATTACCATACTGCCACTCATCACAATCTTGAGGACCTGGGAGAGAGAGTGCTGAAAGCCTGTAGACTCCATTCTCCACTCCACCTTCCCAAACCACTTGGCCTGTTGCTTTGTCCCGGAGAGCAACAAAATGCTCATCAAACTCTACCCGTACGCCAGTCTTGCAAACCTGATGCACTGACAACCGATGAAAACCTAGTGCCGGAACATACAACACCTGGGAGGAATGCTTCCCCCCTCTGCCATCGGGAACTATCTCCATCCTGCCCTCACTGTGAACTGGGATAGTGGACGTATCCCCAGTAAGAATATGACCAGAAAGCTTGCAGAGATCCTGTAAACCGGAACGGGAAGGAGTCATGTGCCTGGAAGCACCACTATCGAGAATCCACTCCCGAGTATCCGTTGCGGAGAGTCCTCCAATCTCCTCCCTGCCTGAAGAAAATGAAGCATCGGTGTCCATCACCTCCAGGTGCACAAAAGCCGGAGTCTTCATGATTGCTGAGGAGTCTTCACCCTTCTCGGTCTTCCGCTTGGGACACTGCCTCCAGTAGTGTAGTGGCCTTTCTCGCCACAATCATTACAGGTCCTCTCTGCTTTCAGTTTCTCGCGGTCACTAACGGACATCTTCTCAGAAGACTTCTCCGACGAAGCCTTCCCTTTGCCCGAGTTACGGCCTTTCGACCGTTGGCCAGTAAAGGCCTCCGAACCTCCACCCTGAGGAGGGTTCGTGAATCGTTCCTCCTGGTCCAGGACCATGGGCACAAGCTCCTCCCACGTGATGGTGCTGAGCCTGCCACTGGTAATCAACGACGAGTAAAATGCTGAGTACGAAGAGGGCAAATGTGACAGCAACGTGATGGCCATGTCCTCTGACGATATCTCCTTCCCTGCCTGAAGAACTTCCTGCTGAAGAGCCTGCAGCTTGTTAATATGCTCCCGCATCGTCGATGACTTTGCAGGGCTCATAACCCGCATCTGTACTTCCAAGGAAATCCTCTTCATGGGCGATACCCTGTTGTAAAGTGAGGCCAAATGCTACCATATACCTCTGGCCAGCGTGATATGCTTTACATGATTGATTACCTGCGGTGTGCAGTTGAGGAAAATAAACGAACGGACCCTGGCGTTGACGCGATCCCACATCTGCGTCTGGGCCTCCCGGTCCTTTCGGGTTGACGGTAACTCCCCTTCCTCTACTTCCGGCCGTGGAACACCAACAACAACGAAATCGGCGAGATCGTAGGACTCCAGAACGGATTCCATCATCACCTTCCATATGCCGTAGTTGCTCCCGTCCAACTGACGGTCCACCGGGAACGTGGGGAGTGTCGGGATCTTCACATGTCTCTCGGCCATCTCAAACAGATCTGCCATAGCGGGGATGTACTCTGAAAAGGGTGGGTGGGTGGGAACAAAGAAGAACTAAAACCTGCAAGTGGCTGTCCAGCAAATCAGCCCGCCTTCCTCTTGCTTCTCCTCTTCCCGAACAGTCCAAAACAGTCCACCAATCAACCACAAAACAGTCCCCCTCTTGCTCACACAAATCCCAAGACCTATCTAGAGCCTAGGGCTCTGATACCATGTCAGAATATGCAGCGGAGATGATGACCAAATCTGGGAACACGAGCAAAAAACGCAGGCAGAAAAACAGCACAAGAGAGAGACAGATGTAGGCGTGTAACTCTGCTCTATATACACAAGAAGATCTCGAATATGATACAAATGAGGTATGGGGGCTAAGGACCTATATATACTCCCCTAAAGGGCAGTCGGCCAGCATCAGGAAAGCCCACGACTGAGAAAAATGTCCACGACTGCTGAAAATAGCAGTCGGCCAGCTACAGATGCCTCCGCCTAGTCAGAACAAGTCGGCCAGCACTCTGACAGCCCACGACTGATGTAGATCCAGTCGGCCAGCTTCAGAGTGCTCCTGGCATCACCTGGCAGCCCTCCCAAGCCTCAGAAAAATGGGAAAAAATAGGGGAAAAATACGGAGTGTGGGGAAAAATGGGAAAACACCTCATAAGGGCGGGCACACCCACAACAAAGGCCCTGGTGTATAAAACTAGACAGGAGATGACTTCTAACAGCATTATGGCTATCTCGGTTAGTGGTTGATTTGGGCTATACAGGGGATATTCCATTGTTGCATTGTGATAGTCAGAGTGCCATCCAGTTGGCAAAGAACCCTGTCTTTCATGCAAAGACGAAGCATGTGGATGTGAAGTATCACTTCATCAGAGAGGTGATAGAGAACAAGCAAATTCAGCTTGTTAAGATTCATACGGATGACAACCCGGCTGATCTGTTGACAAAGAGTTTGCCTCCGGAGCGGTTTGCTCATTGCAGACACTTGATGGGCATTGGATGAGGCCAGTTTCAGCCTTGATTTGGCCTTGTATATTATCATGTACATGCTGATTTTTCTTTTCCTTTACTTAAGGGCACTTTGCCTTTAAGTGGGAGGTTGTTGGGGTAAAGGCGTTATGCCCACCCTTATAGTGTGTACAAGCCCATAAGTACACTTAGTACTTTTAATGTACTAAGTGCACTATGTGTACTAGTACAATATACATGTGTGATAGGGGAGTCACACACTCATATCATGAGTTGACTTATCCCCACAACTCTCTCTCTCTCTCTCTCCCTTGTTCTCTCTGTGTATGTCTCCCACACATGAATTAACCTAACCCTAATTCTCTTCTCCCACACACTGTATTTCATGTCAGTAGACTTAAGGAAGTACTGGGTGGAACAGATCAGTTAGTTACTCCTCAAGAAATTATAGATGTCAAAGACATGACATTTGTTCCGCACGAACCCAAAAAGATTCTTGGATTTCGTGAAAGAAAATTGCGTAATATGCTTATCACGGAATACAAGATCAAGTGGAAGGATAGTGTTGAGGAGGACGCTACATGGGAGACATTGACCACTCTTCAGAGAGATTACCCTGGCTTTTTAGTGAGCTCAGGAGTGAGCTCTTAGAGGAAGGGGAGTATGTTATGTGCACAGTGTGTATCTACCGTGTGCTACACGCACGCAAGACTAGCTTCGAGGTTTGGGGAAACTTGGAGCTAGGCAAGCTGATTGACAAGCTGAGTTAGGGATAGACTAACCGGCGGGCACCCAAGTATGGACGGGCGGGCGCCCAAGTGTGGACGCCCGATGACCGGCCAAGAGCCTATAAAAGGGTGGCCAAGGTTAGTTATTGGGATATAGAGAGTCTCGCGAGTTTGTGAGAGCTCTATGGTCTTGGAGCCTGGATCTAGTGCAGACGTGCATCTGTTTTATGAAGCCGAGGCCGGCAGCAATCTCGAGGCCCGCGAGGGTAGCTTCGTGGCGGTATGGGACGTCGCGAGGAGGAGATTGGTCGGTACGTCAACCTAATTAGCTCAGCTCGTGGCTCGGTGGGGACAGCCAAGACTGTGGGCTTGCCCACGGCTGTCATGGTTGGGAGGTGAGTCAGGCCTGCACCCCCTTGTTGTTTATTCGTTTGTTTGCAAGATTCGAGTCTCGTACCAAGAACGATCACGAGGAGATCCGTTGGGGATTTGACAGTGGCTGGGCTGTCGGCCATTTTTCTGAGGTGTGGCTGGGCTGTCGGCTGTCTCCTTTTGCTGGCCGACTGAGTGTTGCTACCTGACTTGTCTTCTGCAGACCTGGCTGACTGCAGGCACCTGGCCCACCAGGGTTTTGCTGGTCGTGAGGTGCTGGTCGTGCGCATGTGCTGCTGTCGGCCTGTTTTAGACTGGCTAACCAACAGCTTGGGGCCATATAAAATGGCCCCTTACCCCCCACACTCTTGTCACGTGCACACCCTTCAGGTGTACAGTGACATGGCATCATTTTAGCATCATAAACATCATCAGGATTTATCAGGCATTTTATGGACATTTAAATGAATGTTTTCAGCATGTACCACATGGTATGGGTTGGATTCAGCATCGTAGCATCACATTAGCCATCTAGACAAGCATTTGGGGGCTTGTGGAGGCAGCCGACAGCATGTATAAACCAGCCGACAGCATTTAAGTCAGCCGACCAGCCTTTTATGGCAGTCGTGGGCATGTGCATCTGGCCGACTGGCAGCCAAGCTGGCCGACCAGCACCTGTTCCCCACATAAATAGAGACCTCAGCATTTCAGTCCATCATAACATCTGACTGCAGCGTTTCAGCCCTCAACGCATTCAGTCCAACAAAGCATTCAGTTCAGCATCTACATCAGTAAACAGCAGATTCAGCCAATCGCATCCATCTCCTCAGCGTTTCCTTCCCAAGTAACAAGAGAACATCTGCGTTTTCAGCATCACATCAGCATTGCATCAGTCCCAAAGCCATCCCTTCAGCGTTTCCTTCCCAGGAGACAAGGGAAAGATAGTGGGACAACAGTTCATTCAGCATATCAGTATATTCAGCATATAGGCAGCATATTCAGCATCATAGATCTATTCAGATCTCATTGTAACCCATTCATCTAATATAGCTGCATTGCATTGCATTGACACATATTTGTCTATCACTTAAACATCATTAAGTGCAGTTTAGTTACACTAAGGTTGTGATTACTACGATCGAAGACCTCACATGTCACATTGGTATCAGAGCGTTACAGGGTAACCAGCCTTAGATCATGTTCATTCCGTCAGTCATTCAGTCAGACATCATGTTAATTGCTTCCGCACAGTTAAACCCAGTTCTCAAAATCTTGCAGGCCACCCTTAGGGATTTTCCCTTAGGTATGCATTAGTAACCCATCCATCTGCATTCTTGCACAGCATATAGGGTTGCACATGGCTTGCATAACAGTCATCTTAGCAGTCAGTCTTGCATCTGCAAGGCATACATGTTTGCCCATGAACCCTCTCGAGAAGAATGACATCCATCATCAAAGGAGGACATAAGTTTTGGGCTTCAACTGGCAACAGCAAGGGGTTTCTCTTCCACAGAAGATGGAAGTTTGCTCCAACATCGCCTCAGGAGGTTCACAGCTTCAGGAACGACGGAGATGGTAGGAGAAAGGTTTCCACAGGCAGGTCAGGGGTGACTCAAGTATTTCCAAGCAGTTTTAGCAACATTTGCCATTTAGTTCCTGCAGTACATAGAGTCTTGGCTCAAAGGATTTCACTCCTGCAGACGACCTCAATCCCGGCAGCAGATTACAGAAGGGGCAGTGGTTCGGAGGAGAAGGATCCCCAGAGGAGTCGAAGGTTGCCAGGTATACCACCCAGCAACAGTTTAGCAGCGGGGAATGTCATGTGCACACCGTTCAGGTGTACAGTGACATGGCATCATTTTAGCATCATAAACATCATCAGGATTTATCAGGCATTTTATGGACATTTAAATGAATGTTTTCAGCATGTACCACATGGTATGGGTTGGATTCGGTATTGTAGCATCACATTAGCCATCTAGACAAGCATTTGGGGGCTTGTGGAGGCAGCCGACAACATTTAAGTCAGCCAACCAGCCTTTTATGGCATTATATAGCAATCGTGGGCATGTGCATCTGGCCGACTGTAGCCAAGCTGGCCGACCAGCACCTATTCCCCATATAAATAAAGACCTCAGCATTTCAGTCCATCATAGCATCTGACTGCAACGTTTCAGCCCTCAACGCATTCAGTCCAGCAAAGCATTCAGTTCAGCATCTACATCAGTAAACAGCAGATTCAGCCAATCGCATCTATCTCCTCAACGTTTCCTTCCCAAGTAACAGGAGAACATCTGCGTTTTCAGCATCACATCAGCATTGCATCAGTCCCAAAGCCATCCCTTCAGCGTTTCCTTCCCAGGAGACAAGGGAAAGACAGTGGGACAGCAGTTCATTCAGCATATCAGTATATTCAGCATATAGGCAGCATATTCAGCATCATAGATCTATTCAGATCTCATTGTAACCCATTCATCTAATATAGCTGCATTGCATTGCATTGCATTGACACATATTTGTCTATCTCTTAAACATCATTAAGTGCAGTTTAGTTAGACTAAGGTTGTGATTACTACGGTCGAAGACCTCACATGTCACAACTCTGCGGTGTGTATTCGGGATTTTCGTATGTGTATATAGCAGAGTTACACAGCTTCTCTTTCTCTCTTCCATCTGCGTTTTGCTATCTACAATAGTTGTCTTCATTTCCGCCGTGCATTCTGACATGGTATCAGAGCCCCAGGTGGCTTGAAGCGTGGAGCCAGTGGGATGTCGAGGGTTTGCTAATTGGAGATTGCTTGGGATGTTCGGGACTTGGAGATCGGGTAGAAGGCAGCCATCACTGTTGGACAACCACCTTACATATTATTTGCAGCCTCTTCTTTTTTCCTTTTTTTCTTTTTCTCCCACCCACCCTCCCTTCACAAGACCTTGTGAACCCTTGAGATGGCAGACTTGCTTGAGATGGCTAAGAAGCACGTGAAGATCCCAACACTCCCTACATTCCCGGTGGACTGACAGTTGGATGGGAACAACTAAAGCATATGGAAGGTAATGATGGAGTCCGAGTCTTATGACTTGGCTCATTTCATTGTTGTTGGTGTTCAACGGCCGGAGTTGGAAGACGGGGAGTTACCCTCTATACGAAAGGAACGGGAGGCTCAGGCACAGTTATGGGATCGTGTCAATGCCCGTGTCCGTTCTTTTATCTTCCTAAATTGCACACCACAGGTGATCAATCATATAAAGCACATGACACCGGCCACAGGGATTTGGCAACATTTGGCTTCTCTGTACAACAGAGTATCACCCATGAAGAGGATCTCCTTGGAAGTTCAGATGCACTTGATGAATCCTACAAAGTCGTCGACGATATGGGAGCACATCAACAAGTTGCAGGCTCTTCAACAGGAGGTTCTCCAGATACGGAAAGAGATATCTTCAGAGGACATGGCCATTACGTTGTTGTCCCATTTGCCCTCTCAGTACTCAGCATTTTACTCCTCTTTGATCACCAGTGGCAGGCTCAGCACCATCACTTGGGAGGAGCTTGTGCCAATGGTCTTGGACCAAGAAGAGCGTTTTACGAACCCTCCACAGGACAGAGGTTCTGAGGCCTTGACTGGCCAACGGTCGAAAGGCCGTAACAACAACAAGGGCAAAGAGAAGTCTTCGTCGGAGAAGTCTTCTGAGAAGAAGCCCGATTCAGACCGTGAGAAACTAAAGGCCGAGCGGACCTGTAATGATTGCGGCGAGAAAGGCCACAATTGGAGGAAGTGTCCCAAGCGGAATACCGAGAAGAGTGCAGATTCTTCAACTTCAGTTGCAAAGACTCCAGCTTTCGTGCACTTAAGCACTTAAGCCTTGGAGATTTTGGACACAGATGCTTCATCTTCTTCGAGCAAGGAGGCAGTTGGTTTCACCACCAGGGATCTCGGGAGTGGATTCTTGATAGTGGTGCTTCCAATCTTTTCTCGATGAACCTTCCATCTCCCAAGTGGGACAAAGCACACCAAAGGTTCAAATAGCACATGAGGGCTGCTGCCAGGCCAAGGTGGCATAGAGAGACATTGTCAAACCCCCACACAAAGGAGGGATGGGCATTGTCAATCTAGCAATTCAGAGCAGAGCTTTATTGAGCGAGCTCATTGTTCGCAATCTCCTTCCCCAAAAAGAGACATGGAAGAATTTTCTGCTTGCCCTTGCAGCCCTTGGCGCATGGACACCCAATAGTTATTCACATTCGCCCCAATGTGCAAGCTTAGTATTTCTTTCAAAGACAAGTTTGTGACCAGCCTCTTTCGATCCTCGAATTCTCTTCACCTAGCCCTCTTCTAATCGCCACCCAATTGTGATGAGAAGCATCTTTGTCAACCCCGGACTTTTAACAAGCTCACCCACCTTCCATCACGACACTTCTTTGGAGCCTCCTCCCACATGTCCTAGGGGAGCCTCAACTCGGACCCAGCTCAAACAGTAGGCTCCTCGCTCTATTTTCAAGAGTTGTCTCATGCTGATGCTGCACAGTAGGAGAGGCTAGTTGGAATCCAGTGATTGTCTCAGTCCTCAACATCGACTCGACCGTTCCTCCAAAATGGTGCACTCCTATAGCCTAGTTGGAATCCGGTGATTGTCTTAGTCCTCAACATCGACTCGACCGTTCCTCCAAAATGGTGCACTCCTATAGCCTAACTCCCCAATCCAACTTGGGTTGACTTGTTCTCCCAACTCGAGACGTCCCCTTAATGATTTTCGACATCTTGCAAGACTGCCTCCCTTTGCTCTTTGTAGCTATCAATCATGGCTAATCAGCTCGGCAATCTCGGGTAAGGATAGTCAGATTTATGACTGAAGTCTAGAGACTCTACTAGTGTGAAGTATTATTCCCTACCTCTAGTTTGACTAGAGCTTGCTAGCTTGACTAGCTCACTCTTCTTGTTAAATATTAATAGTGATTAATGTGGAAATAAACCACTGCAAGCTTAGTCTTGAAATAAAGCGGTTCCACAACCGCTAGTGTGTATGAGTTCTTTTGTGTGGGAATAGCCTCATAGAAGGATATTATGTAAGTAGTGATGTGTGGTAAAGTGAAACCTATTAGGGACACTTGGCATCGTGTTTGGTATATGGCATATGTGGTGGTAGCATATGCTTCACCTTTGTAAAGGGAGGTCTCTCCTATAAAAAGGACCAATTTCCATAATGCAAATATGCTTTTCCACGATTCATGTATAACCAATTTAATCCCTTTGTTAATCCTTTGCTAATGTGCTGATTATCTTGCTGGCCAACATCTCTCTCTCTCAGCTTACCATCACCAGTTTTTTCCAGCCTAGAGGGGTAGATAGGGAGGCACCAGAGCCCACCAAAGTGAATACGGAAGCCTATACCATAGTTGCTCCACCCAGCAAGCCCATGGGAGTCGCATCGAATCGGGCATGCACACTCCAGAGAGCTAGACGCCCTCATCCCATCAGACCCCAACCACCCCCAACTCATCATCCCTGGATTCATGAGATCCTGGCCCACCATCGAGCAACCTCATCCTCACAGCAGACTATCGACATCTCTAGCCTTCTTGTATCACCCATGATGGACATCCTATGGGCCCTTGCCTAATATAGAAGGTTGATTGACTGTTTTTATGTAACTCTCCCATATCCAATCACTTATTGTACCCTATACCTCACATAGTAGAATCTAGATTTTTCATCTTGTATAATCTCAAAGTCTGATATCTTAGCTTTCAGTTTTCAGTTTTACTTTCTGTTGCTTTTTCTTATTTCATCCATGATGAGATTTCATGGACACTATGTACACATCATTTTGGTCTCATAGACTCTTTGGGTCGTTTGAATCTCTCTCTCTCTCTCTCTCTCTCTCTCTCTCTCTCTCTCTCTCAATTGTGCTCCTTGCCCACTCTCACCAGGGTTCAATAGTTAGCATCAGAGTGAAGTTCTCCAGGTTCAATAGTTAGCATCAGAGTGAAGTTCTCCAGCTTGCTGCTGCTTGCGCCACCTGCAAAGGCCCAATCGCTGCAGTTCTAGTCGCTACCATCCACCGCTGCCCAGAGCCCACCTCTGCCGATTGAGAGCCGCGCACCGCCGCTACCAAGAGCCATCTCCGCCAACTAGTCGGGTTGTTACAATTTGTGCATCTCGGATCTTGGCCTTGTATTAGGTTGGAAATTTATCTCATGTATTTATGCTAGTCGTGGGCTGCTGTTGGCCAGCTCATTGAGGGCAGTCGGCCAACTACAGTCCTCCTTACGTAAAGGCCTCCCCTCCTTTGACTTGATATTCAACAATCCAATCATTTACAAGCACTATTTCTACATCCTCTGCTGGCTGATATTGCCTTTGTAAAAGCCTCTTGCTACATAACATGACGTTCATTGTCTGATGTCTCCCTCTCTCCCTCCCCTATGTTTTGCTTCCGCATTGTGCAACTTTATCATGGTATCAGTCGCTTAGGTACCAACCCCCACACGGCGATCCCCCCTCCTACAAAAAGGTTTGCGTTTTTTTCTGGAATAGAGAGGTACCTGCGTTTTCATCAACCTGCTGCGATTCTTCAAGGTGGCTGCATGTTCTGTCAAAATGTGCAGCGGAAATGAGACCAAGAACTGAGAGCTGAAAACGCAGAAATGCTGGAGAAGAGATGTGCGCTGAAAACTCTCGTATATACACACTATATCCGGTACAATATGTTGGGGGGGGGGATGTGCCCCTATATATATGGACAAGGGGCAGCCAGTCGGCCCTGTATAAACAGGCCGACAGCCCCTACACGGCCCCAACGACCATGCATAACCTCGTCAGCTAGCCCACGACCAGGCTTGGCCTGGTTGGCCAGCATCTTGGTGGGCCCCCATGGCCAACTGCCTCCTATAGGCCAGCCAGAGAAAGAAAATGGCTCCCCGGTCTGAGCATGGAAGACCGGGTTCCGAGCAATAGCTATACAGCTCTGGTTATCGCACTAGATGACCGTGGGCTCCTTCTGCGCAAACCCAATCTCGCCAAGGAACCTCCTCAGCCACACCACCTCGCAAGTAGCACCACAAGTAGCCCCATACTCTGCCTCAACGGAAGACAAGGCAACAGTTGGCTACTTCTTGCTGCTCCAGGAAATCGCTGCCGAGCCAAGGGTAAAGCCGTATCCTAGCATAAATGAGCTCAACAGCCCCACTAGAAAACTCAAGTCCAATCTGGTGTTCAGCAACCAAATCAATGAACCGACAAGTTTCCGATATAAAGAGACATCAACCTTCTCACAAGGATCATGAACAGTAAGTTTGGTATTTGGGTCCATCAGAGATGAAATGGGCTTGCAGTTCTCCATCCCAAAGGCCTCAAGCAACTCATGAACATACCGCTGCGGAGAAACAAAGAACCCCCTCTGGGTCTACCAAATCTCCAATCCCAAAAAGAAATGAAGTAAGCCTAAATCCGTCATCTCAAACTTCTCTGACAAGGCAGCCTTCGTCACAGCTATGTGCTCCACATGACTGTCAGTGAGGATAAGATCATCCACATAGAGGATAATCAATGTGACCATACCACGTTCCCGAAAGAGATACAAGTTCGGATATGCAACTGACCTCTGGAAACCGCGTCTCTGAAAGAAAGCATCAATCTTCCAACTCCAAGCCCTCAGAGCCTGTTTCAAACCCTTTTGAGCCTGGGCCCTAGAGGTTGCTCAACATACACCTCCTCCTGCAAGTCACCATTCAGGAACGCAGATTTAACATCCGTTTGATACACTGGCCACTGCTGATGAGAGGCAAGGGCCAAAACCATCCAAATCGTGGACATCCTAGCTGTCGATGCAAAAGTGTCCTCATAGTCGATGCCTGGCCATTGACCATAGCCCTTAGCCACAAGTCTGGCCTTGTGCTTGTCCACAGACCAATCGGACTTATACTTGGTTTTGTAGACCCACTTGACACCAACAATAATGCTCCTCTGAATGACCTTTTGTCACAAACTCTATGCGATCTTCCAGGTCCATCCGTCATGGTCCACTCGTAGGGATACTCCATCACACCAAACTCCCAAATGGTATCCAACAACTTCGGTACCCGAACAAAACGCAGAGCTGCCTCCTGCTGCTGGGGCAAATCTCCAACCTCGGGATCAACCTCTCCTACTGTTTGAGACTGGCTAGCTGGAACAATAGCCCAAGACTCATCCCCATACTCATTTGGCTCTCCAAGAAGCGATGGCTCCTCAATAGTGGAAGTTGGAACATGCTCATCAAAGACACATCTCTGATGACAACAACCTCATTTCGCTCTGGGTCATATAACCTATAGCCTTTGGAAAAAGAGTTATATCCCACAAAAACAAGCTTCTGGGACTTGGAGCAAGCTTCCCCCTCTGCTTCTTTAGAATGTGAATAGAGGCATCATTCCCAAAAACACGGAAATGGGACACATTTGGTTTCTTACCAAAATAAGCCTCAAATGGAGTCACCTTAGGCACTGCAATCGTCGGAGATTGGTTGAGGATATGGACAGCCGTAGCCACAACCTCTCCCCAAAGTGGACGAGGAAGGTCACGATACTCCAACATCGTCCTTGCCATCTCCACCACAGTCTGGTTCTTTCGCTCAACCCCTCCATTACCCAGTATTGGCCAGCTACCGCTTGATGCCATTCTCCGCACAAAACTGCACAAAAGCATTTGAAGAGAACTCCCCTCCTTTGTCAGCCCGAACAGTCTTCACCTGCAATCCAAACTCCTTTTCCACCAAAGCATACCAGTCCTTGAACCGAGCAAAAGCTTGGTCCTTATGTGGCAAAAAGTACACCCATGTGAACCTGCTACAACATCCACAATCAGCATGAAATACAAGGCTCCTCCCAAAGATGGGGTCTGCATAGGCACACACAAGTCAATGTGAACCAACTCTAGTGGTTTCGAAGCCCGCCTGGTAGCCTGCTTCGGAAAAGACTCCCTATGATGCTTCCCACGAATGCAAAAACTGCAATGTCCTTGCCTGCTTCTAACATCTAGCAAGCCATCCACCATCTGGTCCCGGAAAGCCCGCTGCAACGCCTACACATTCAAGTGGCCAAAACGAAAATGCCACAAATCACCGAGCTGAGTACCTATAAGAGAAGAGAGTGCTGAGAGTTTGTAAATTCCATTTTTCACTCCGCCTTCCCAAACAACCTGGCCTGTTGCTTTGTCCCAAATAGCAACTAAATGCTCATCAAACTCTACCCACATGCCAATCTTACGCAAACCTCATGCACTGACAAAAGATGAAAGCCAAGAGATGGGACATAAAGAACCCCGGAGGAATGCTTTCCCCCCTGCCATCAAGAACGACTCCAACCTATCCTCACCGTGAATCGAGATAGTGACCTTGTCACCAATAAAGATGTGGCCCATTTGCCTCCGAAGGTCCTGTAACAACTCTGGGAAGGAGCCATGTGCCTGGAAGCACCACTATCCAGAATCCACTCCTGAGTATCCCCAACGGTGAGACCAACCGCCTCCCTGCTCGAAGAAGATAAAGCTCTAGTGTCCATAATCTCCAAGTGCACAAAAGCTGGAGTCTTCACGGTTACAACTGAGAAATCTGCACCTTTCTCGGTGCTCCGCTGAGGAAATTTCCTCTAGTAGTAACCCTTCTAGCCACAATGGTTATAGGTCCAGTCGGCCTTCAAGGCATCATGATCCAAGTCGAGCTTCTTCTCCGAAGACTTTGACTGTGAAGACTTTTCTTTGCCCTTGTTGTTGTTGTTGCGACCTTTCAACCGTTGGCCAGTCAAAACCTCAAAAACCGCTCCTCCTAGTCCAAGACCATCAGCACAAGCTCCTCCCAAGTAATGGTGCTAAGCCTCCCACTAGTGATCAAAGAGAAGTAGAAAGCTGAGTACTGAGAGGACAGATGAGACAGCAAGGTGATGGCCATGTCCTCTGATGATATCTCCTTTCTAGCCTAAAGAACCTCCTACTGAAGAGCCTGGAGTTTGTTTATGTGCTCCCGCATCATCGCAAAGACTTTGCAAGATTCATCACTCGCATTTGCACAAGCTCCTCCCAAGTAATGGTGCTAAGCCTCCCACTAGTGATCAAAGAGGAGTAGAAAGCGAAGTACTGAGAGGACACATGAGACAGCAGGGTGATGGCCATGTCCTCTCATGATATCTCCTTTCTAGCCTAAAGAACCTCCTACTGAAGAACCTGGAGTTTGTTTATGTGCTCCCGCATCATCACGAAGACTTTGCAAGATTCATCACTCGCATCTGCACTTCCAAGGAGACTCTCTTCATGGGTAATACCCAATTGTACAAAGAGGCCAAGTGTTGCCAAATCCATTGAGCCAGCGTCATGTGTTTGATATGATTGATCACTTGGGGTGTGTAGTTAAGGAAGATGAAAGAGCGCGCACGGGCATTGATACAATCCCACAACTATGCCTGGGCCTCCCGCTCTTTCTTGACTGACAGTGAAGTGTCCTCCTCCTCCAGATCTGCCCTTGAAACTCCAACTATGACGAAGCCAGCCAAATCATAAGATTCCAAAATAGACTCCATCATCACCTTCCAAATGCCATAGTTGTTCCTGACGCTTCCCGTCCAACTGTCAGTCCACCGGGAACATCAAGAGGGTGGGGATCTTCACAGGTTTATCTGCCATCTCAAGCAAATTTGCCATCTCGGGGGTTCACGTGGCCTTGTGATGGAAGGGTGGGTGGGAAAAAAATTTGAAGAAGAGACTGCAAGGTGGCTGTCCAGCAATGACGCCCGCCTTCTACCCGCTTCTCCACGTCCCGTACGGCCCGGTCACTCTCCAATCAGCAAGAGATGTGCGCTGAAAACTCTGGTATATACACACTACATCCAGTACAATATGTGGGGGGGGGGGCAATGTGCCCCTATATATATGGACAAGGGGAGGCCAGTCGGCCCTCTATAAACAGGCTGACGGCCCCTACAGGGCCCCACGACCATGCATAACCTGGTCAGCTGGCCCACGACCAGGCTTGGCCTGGTCGGCCAGCATCTAGGTGGGCCCCCATGGCCAGCCACCTCCTACAGGCCAGCCAGAGAAAGAAAACAGCTCCCCCCAACATGCCTAGAAAACTGGGAAAGAATATGGACAAAATCAGGGACTCCTCCCGCAAGTGGGCACACCCACATCACAAGCCCTCGCTCCCTACAATATAGTATGGTAGGGACAGGAGATGAATGCTAACATGTTCTCCTTGGGTGCTGCGTTTTCTCCACGGTGGCTGCATCTTTTCCTTGGTGACCGCATTTTTCAGCAGGCGGCTGAGTTTTTCCTGGTACCTGCGTTTGTTCTTCTCCTCCGCTTTCTTCTCTATCAGTGCTTGGTTGTGCTGGTGGTGTGTGGGCTGCGTTTTCAGCCCTGGACAGTAGCTGGTGGTCCTCTTCTTCGCATGTGGAGCGCTACAACCTTGTGGCATGTTCAGCCTGCCTCTTCTTTGATGGATCTACCTACTTTGTGGGTGTTTTTTTGGCAAGTTTTGGTGGACTGTTTGCTACTGTCAAGCCCCTTTCTCTCTCAGTTTTGAGAGGGGGCTGCTTGTTCCTCATACCTCATTCCGTTGGAGAAGTGTTGGAGATTGGTGGTGGAGTGCTGAGATCATCAGTGGCACAAAGGCTTGCTTGCACATATGTGCTATTGCCGTGGATATGGGTTCCCTCTTGGAGGTGGCATCTATCCTTGTTTCTCAAGAGCAGGTAAGGTTCCCTCCTAGTGGACAGGATCAGGCACTTGCTATAGTGCAACAAACAGGACGGTGTCACTCTACTCTTATGGAAAGCAGGTTCATTTGGCCAAGGATAATAGGATTGCAAGACCAAAGGTACAATCCAGGCCAGGACCAAGTTTTCAAAGACAGGCAATGATCATATACAAGATGATGACTCTGATACTTCTAGTGTCCCCAAGGCTACAAAAGCTAGGGAGGACCTAGATGGTCAACTTCTATAGTTATACAAATAGTTCTCCTCATGTGCTTCCAGCCAGAGGAGGCTTGTGGGCGGGAGAGGAGGCTGTTAGTAGCTCCATTTCTGGTGCATGGGAACTATGAGTCGGAGTTCCAAGCATTAAAATATCTGGCGAGACAAGTTCATTTTTGGAGCTATGGACTAGATGTGTTCCAAGTCTATTGCAGAGGAGGCTTGTGGGTGGGCGAGGAGGCTATTAGTAGCTCCATTTATGGTGCATGGGAACTGTGAGTCGGAGTTCCAAGCATTAAAACATCTGGCGAGACAAGTTCATTTTTGGAGCTATGGACTAGATGTGTTCCAAGTCTATTGCTTGGTGTAGCACAGATTATGGACTGGATGAGTTCCAAGTTCATTGTTCGAGATTTTCTGGGGCGTGATGTGTTCACAGTCCATTGTTGAGGTGATTGGAGTTTATTGCACACCACAGTGGTGTGGGAATTCAAAGCCCAGGCAGATTTCTTTGCTGTTCAAGGTGGCATTTTGTTTTGAAGAGAAAGGTTGGCAGGTGCATCTTCCACGGTGTATTCAGTATCTAGCCGGTACTAGGGTGTCCATGGTCGCATCTTCTTCATCAGTTTTCTTCTTCCGATTTTTGCACACTATGAGTTGCAGAGGGGATGTTAGAATTTGTGCATCTCATGTGTGGAGTGGGATCTTGGCCTTGTATTAGGTTGGACATTTTATCTCATGTATTTATGCTAGTCGTGGGGATTTCCAGGTCATGGGCTGCTATTGGCCAACTCCTTGAGGGCAGTCGGCCAGCTACACTCCTTATATAAAGGCCTCCCCTCCTCTCACTTGTTATCAATCATCTAGTTCTACATCTTCTCCTGGCTGATATTGCCTTTGTAAAAGCCTCTTGCTACATAACATGATGTTCATTGTTCAATGTCTCCCTCTCTTTGCCTCTCTCCTATGTTTTGCTTCCACATTGTGCGACTATCACGGGTGGAGCTACTGTGCAGTGAACCACCACCACTGTCGGCTTCTCAGGTGGCTCATCCCGGTATATGGGTGGCACCACTGCAAAACGAGCACCACCTTTGTTGGCGTCTCAGCTCGTTTTCGCCACTGTTTCAAGCAACGCCGGTGGCGCAACCTCCGCCCAGCCTTTCCGCTCTGCACTCACCACCACCTTCATTGTGCCCACATGGTCTTCTACCGCCTACACACCCACAAGGTATTCATTGTTTAAGAGCTTCCATACCTTTGTGATTTTGTGGGGAAGAGAAGAGGGGAAGATCAATACACACCAACATCTTGATCACAGAGGTACATAAATTTTTTTGCATACATCATTTTTGACAAATTCAAAGCTTGTGTGCTGCATTTGGGGATTCTTGTTCAAAGGGGTGAATTAATGTAGTGGCAGCATCCATAGGCACTCTTGTACCTGTGCAAACTCTAGGCACTCCCATTCTTGTGCACATATCTTGGTGTCTTTTTCTGCTCATTCAAGTATACATCATGTTTCTCGTATACTTTGGCAATCGCATCCTAAATTCGACAATTCCCAGTGTCTTGTGTACACATTCTAGTCATCATTTAGTATTTTATTACAAGCATATAGGGTGCATCAAGGATTCTCTTTCAAGGGGGGCTTTCCTGTCTTGAGTGCACATAGTTTGCTTTTAAAAATCCAGCATTGTGAGAAGAGATGGCATTGAGAGGATCTGATATTTTGGGTATGAGGCCATTGAGGATAGACTTGACGGCTTTAATTATTCACTATGGATCTTTATGATGAAAAGCTTGTTGATAGCCAGGGGATTATGGGAGACTGATCATTCTCACAGCTACAAATGGTTCAGACCTAAGCATTTCAAATGTACTTTATGTGCCACGGATAAAGAACATGTTGTCAGTCTCCTCTTTTTCCCAAGAGGTTGGTATTTCTCTAGACCAGCATGACTGGTATTGCTTCACTCTTAGTACTCCCTACCTCTGGTTTGACTAGAGCTTGCTAGTTTGACTACCTAACTCTTCTCTACCTAGTTTGACTAGCTGAGAGGCCAGTTTGACTGACTGTGGTGTGCCACTAGTTTGAGTGGGAACACACACCAGGGTAGCCTAGTATGACTAAAGCCCTGTGGTATGGTACAAGGTCTGAGAGCAATCGATTTCCATTTTTCTTGTGCATATGCATAATTCATAATGCATGTGCTGGTTTGATGATTGGCTAGAAGTATGCCTTGTTTTCTTCTACCTATCAGAACTAAATATGTCACAGCCTATGTTTTATGTCTCAAACTAATGCCACCGTATCCCATCATCACAAAAGAAATAATTGAAAGCCTTTAGATCTCATCTGTCTACACCACCTTGACATAAGAATCAGAGCTGGTTTGTTTGAAAAATCCACCTTGACTGGAAAGAGCTGATTCAATTGAAAAAGCCACCTTGACTGGTGCTTTGAAACAAAGTAATACGCTGCTAGGCCTATTGTGGCTGATCTGGTCAGTAGAGCTTTAACTTTTCATAAATTCTTTATTTGTGTTCATATGGATTTCCCTTGCCAATTGTTGGACAAAATGGAATCCAGCCCAGCTTTTGGCATTCTTTGAAGACTTGGCAAGAAAACCAGCAGGTTTTAAGAAGATCGAGGAGCAGCCTGAAGTGGAAAGAGCAAAACATTTTTCATGCACGTTGTGTCCATCAACACTAGGTGTATTGGTTCTTGTTTCAGATCGGACTTGAAGACAGGCATGATTGGCATTTGTCCAGGCAAGCCTGATGGATACATGTGGTATCCCTGCCTGTGTTAGAAAATAATCAGGAGAGGATACCACATGTATCCATCAGCCCTCAGATGCATGTGCCATGCCTATTGGGGCACTATATAGTGTAGCCTAGGAGAGAGAACAGTTGCAAACCCTATTGATAAAGGGACAAGGATACCGAATGCAGAGGAAGATAAGGATGTGCTACTGCTACAGTAGGGTAGGTTGCACAGATAGTGCCCAGGTAAAGGCTTATGAGAATGACACGATGCAAAAAGTTGGAGCAAAGTGTGGACCGCAGATTTCATCATGACAGTGCTGTGCAGGTTTAGGGACAGTTTCAAGGCCTACTTCCATGCCTTTAGCAGCCCTAGACCAGCACAGTCCAGGGGCTGGAGATGTGAAAAGAGTCTAAAATAGGCAACAGGCTGACCAGCTGTAGAAAGGGAAAATTTCCCATATAAGGGGCCCATTCCCCCTCCTTTACACATCCAACCCTCTCGATAACCTCAGCCCCCAAGCAGAAAAACTCAGCCACTGTAGAACCAGCCATTGCTTGTCGTTCAACTTATGTTGTCTATGCTTTTGTTGTGCAACTAAAATATTACCCCTTCTGCGAGAGCATCGATGACGTGTTGGCTATGGGTTCCTCGGGTGCTCCATCATACTGTTCAGCCATGGCTCAAAAAAAAAAGAGGACACTCGATAACCTCTCCCAATCCCATGGACAACTCTCTCTCTCTCTCACACACACACACACATCCATGTACGTACTCATTCGTGCAATGAAGGTACTCACTTCTTGTAATCGTCTCGACCAGTGATGTGGTAGCGGCGCATGATCATGCCCTCGCGTTGCCCTCGCTCTCTCTTCCATTCCAGGAAGTTGACCTTCTTGAGCAGCTTCTGCTCGTGGAACTTGAGCTTCCTCATAACGTTACGCTCTCTCTTGTAACACGAATGACGCTCTAAGAGTATTCTCAAAAAAACAAGGTACCAAAATTTTTTTTATTTTATTTTATTTTATTTTATTTTTTTTAACCAATGAGCGCTAGTTTAACTGTTAGAGTGTTGGACTCTAATCCCCAAGGTCGTGAGTTCGATTCTTGTGGGGCCTCATGTGGTATCATCTCCCTTGGGAGATTTATAAGTCCAAAGTTGATATGTGGGCGGCCTCGGCCCCGGCTTGTGCCATACCTGAGGGGGGTGCCTTCCACCATACGGGGGTTGGGGGTGTGTGTGAGTATTTCTACAAATTTTCTGTACCTGCTAAAAAAAATATTTTTTTTTCATTAATTAGTTAATTTCCCTAAATAGTAGAATACGTTTGAATTTGAACCTTAGCATTTGTGCTTTCTATTTTTAGAAAGAAGTGGTTTCAAACACTTGTTGTTATGTACGCTTTCCTCTCTCTCTCTCTCTCTCTCTCTCTAGATATCCATCACTAATTTCTTCACAACACAAGAATCCACATTAGCCACCCACGCCAACATTGTCACATTGTTTAGCCGTACACACAGAGGCCATATTCACGTCCCAGAGGAGTTCTACGTGGGTAGACCTACTCCATCCTACGTACTAGGCGCGCCTGATCCAAAACATCGAGGATCTCCACCACACATAGACAAATCCATGAGATTCTTCGATGACACGACACTTAATTTGGGTGTTTTCCTTTGACATTGGGTATTGAAGGGAGATTACAAGAGTGTAATGGGCTGATTTATGAAGAAAACCAGAAAATTTATGATGTTTTGGCATGGCTTATGAGAGTGCAACAACCCTTAATCAAGCCAAGGATGTTGCATAAAAAAGAGATTAAGATGATGAATCTTATGGTTTAGCACTTAGGGTTTGTGCCCAACCACTAATTCTGATGGAGATGAGCTTCGTTAGTATCGAGGAACACTTTCTTTGGTGATTAAGATGACCATTAGTGTTTACAACACTATTAGTACTTAAGAGCACATTTTTAGCATCTAATGACACTTGTATTGTTGATTAGATTCACCATTAGTGTCTAAGAACACACTTAGTGTTTAGAAACACTCTATAATGGCTCCCCTTTGCTGGATTTAAGGTTTCCCCTTTGCTAAGAAGCACTCATCTCCAAGCTTATGCAATGCTTGCTAATGGAGATGTTAAATATCACTTGCTTATGAGGACTTAATGATGCTCCTCTCAATATAGAAACTCTGAGATACAGGCTTCCAGATCTGTAACATGCTCTAGGGAAGATCAATAAGTGATTAGACTCACTCTTAATGAAGATTAGTGAGATTAAAAACCAAAAAACCAAGCTTTACACTTCTTGGCTATGGCTGCCAGACATGTGACTATTAGGGTTTGCTGTAGATCTCTCTCCATAGGAAGAATTTCCAAGAGCCCTCTTAGCCCAAGGTCGCTCACTTGGGGGGCTAATAAAGCCCTATGGTGGCTGAGGTTAAGGCGCCTTCTGTTGAGAGATCTGACCACGTAATCAGCACGTTGTTCAGAAACAGTGTCTTTCTGGGAAATGCTCAATGCCGGGCTGTACAGCGCGAATGTCGGGGCTGTGAGTTGCTGGGGTGCTATGCCTTATGCTGGGGATGAGATCTCCAAAAGAAATCAGGGGCTGAAATGCCTTCTACTGTCCTCCCTAGGTCCTCCACGGACGGCTCCACAGACGGCAGGTACAGAATGGCTATGGAGGTTGAGAAGATAAGACTTCAAAAAAGGAGATGCAAGCACTCAAAGACTTCCACCACACAACCAAGCCCTAGATACCATGTTGATAAAACATGGTGCTCATGCTACATCAAGATATGTGGAGGAGAGAGACTCACAAAATACAAGAACACATCTTGTTTATTAAGTTGCTTATGAATACAACTTGGCCTTTGCTCACCCACAAATGCCTTCTAGCTTCACCTTTAAATAGGTGAGCTAGTGGACCATAAGTCCATTCATACACACACCCTTCTCCTACCCTTTTACATGACCTTAGTCTTTTAATAGAAACTAGCTCTTATTTTGTCTCGTTTAGGTCTAGTTGATCCCCCTTTATCTACTTATAAATTACTCATTTTGATGGTCCTTTTTTAATGATATAAAATCTATAAATTCAGCCCTTTAACCATTTTGACAAACCTCAAAAGATAGTGTTCCAATATCTATCCTTATAACTCAAGATATTTACAAAATACCAAATCTTGTCCTAGACTTGAAACCTTGTCCAAAACTTCACTTAAATTCTTTGATTTTAAACATTTGAATTTTTCATTTTTTAATGTTATGGGGACCTAATTAATATATTCTTCCTTGTCCAAAAAGAAACTCCCAAAAAGGATTCATAATGCAAAAGATATTACCATAAGAAAATTGCTCCCAATGTTCACATTCGCCCTATTATACTGGATTCAATCCCCCGAAAGGTTTAAAAATCAGTGTATTCAGACCAAATAAAGACTTGAAGAGGGGTGTTCATGTGCAGCTTCATATTACCATAAGAACCTAATTAATATATTCTTCCTTATTCGAAAAGAAGCTCCCAAAAGGATTCAGAATGCAAAAGATGTTACCCATAAGAAATTTGCCCCTTAATGTTCACTTAATTTTTTATATTTTTCCCCTTCTAATTCTCCAAATTCTTTTAGGGGATCCCTGTAGTTTTTCTGAGAATCAAAACTCTAAAGTCCTCTCTTTAATCTCTTTAATCAATACCAAAAAACAAAACTCCATTTGTGTTGGGTTGAGGGGGACCAAGTCTCACACATGCAATTTGTGCTTCTGACAATAGTTTCATTTAGCTTTCTTCTTAGGCTTATCATCCTGCTAGAAGTCTAGGTTGACTCGGCCTTTGGTTTATAGCCGCCTTGGAAAAATTCTTTGCCTTTATCTTTTTGACTCGTAGTGCATGTTGCCTATCTCCCACATGCATACTAGTTTGGTTTTGCTGAGTTTGCTCTTCTTGTGCAAGAGCACTGTAACCAACTCATTAAAATGTAAGGGGCTACCCTTCATCATGAGCCAAAGTGTGGATGTAAAACCCTATAATGAATCTGATAAAGCTGTGAGAACAGTAGACACCAATTAATTTTCTGGATAGGCCTTATCAATGCATGCAAACTACTTCATGAGATCTTTAATCCTTGTAAGGAACTCATCCATTATACCTTCCTCATTCATATGCTCAAAATCTAACTACTTACACAAGTAGGCTACTCGTGCCTCGTTACGCACCTAGTAAAGCGCAACAAGTGCATCCCAAGCCTGTTTAGAAGTTTTACTTGAAAATAATTATACTTTCATGAAAAGTGCCACCAATGTATATTAATGTGCATCCTTGACATCCCACTTGGCTGATTGGAGATGCAAAGGCAGATGCCACAATTACATCGAGCTTATGTCACCATCTAAAGTACATACATTATCATGTGCTAGCAAGATAGGGCATGCCTCAATGCCAATAACGACATTCCAAAGCCCTTTAGTAAACCAATATGTGACGTGTCATTTAGGACCACAACAGGTAGTTGGTCCCCTCAAGTTTATCCTCAATAGAAAGCATCTCAAATACATCACTGCCTGCTATTTAAGCTTGTACATAACAAATCTCTAACACAAAATGCAAATATCCCAACTACTTACAGGTACCATCAATGCCCACCATTGATGAATACAACTGAGTAGATCACTAATGAGACGAAGGAAATCTACAAAGTGTAAAAAAATGGTAGCATGTAGAGTGTAGAAATGTTGCTAGCAAGAATGTAGAAATTGATGACAATGATGATAATGTAGTCAACACTATTGATGATGAGCTTGAAGATGCATTGTCAAAGATGACAATGATGGCCCTGTTTCTACACCCCAAATGCTGCAGTGTAGAAAACCCAAAACCGAACAAAGACGGTCTGACACTCTCTCAGGATATCTACGAAAACCTTATAACATGCAAACCAATCTTGAAACGTGCAAAAAATTCCATTAACATAATTAACAACATACTACATGGAATACCTTCTCCACCTAAGAGGATAGATCAATTTGAGAAAATTTAAAGAGCAGCTCGACGAGAAGAGGACAAGGGGGTGAGGGCCAAGAGAATCTGCTCTAATACCAATTGTTGGAGTTAAAATTGGTAGCAATAGTAGATGCAACAAGCAAGGAGAGATAGAGAGAAGCATAACACTTAGAGCATATTGACCAGAATAAGTGAAGTGACATGATAAGGTCACTTATACTCTCATAAGAATGTGTATATACGCTCAAGGGGAAAACCCTCCTAAAGAGGGATAAAGTGCCTTGGCCCATTATTAGCCTACGTTTCATGAGACCGTTTCTCCCCATCAAATAATGCATGAACAAAATTGAACTTTAGTTGAGAACTCCGTGTACCACTAAACTTGAGGTTAGAAATTCATTATGGCTTAAACAAGAGACTTATTATGAGGGTTAACCACTATGACTAATGAATCAAAAAGATTAGGATTAAGCATAAGCCAATCATAATAATTAGAATTAAGCATAAGCCCATCATAATAATAAGATGAAGAGTGGGAAAAGTAATGTATTGTCATATTAGATGGTAGCCTTTAAATACGCTTAAGTATAAGGTGATTAAGGAGGTGATTAATAATCACACCCCACTAACTTCCTAATATAAAAGTAGCATCAAAAAGAGCATTAAGTGCCTAGAACTCAATGCAACCAAGATTCTCCTCCTCCACTTGCAATGTGCATCCCACGAGTTTCTCACCAATCTAGAGCTCTAAATATGCCCAAAAACCATGTGCTTAATATGGCCATAGACCTTAGAACCATTTGCCAAATGTCCCCAAATGTCACATACAATATATTTTTGTGTGTAATTTCAACACCCTCCCTCAACAAAATATCCATGGCTTAGAAGATGGTAATGCTAGTCCTAGTTTACTGGCTACAATGCTAGTTATAATGACCATCTTGGTGCCCAGTCTTATTCCAATTAGTTTACAATGTTGGTTATGATGCCAGATGCTAAGCTTTAGTTTACAATGTTGGTTATGATGCCACATGCTAAGCTTTAGTTATGATTGTAACAAACTTAGGATAGATGAGTGACCAATAAGTAGGGCCTAGTTTTATTAGTTGGTCTAAAACGCCCAGTCATCTTCAACAAAATTGGGCTACTACTTCATTCTTCACTTATTCTTCTTCACTTGAATCTGCTCCACCTGTAAGAAAATCCTTATGTGATTTATTTCAATAGAAACAACCTTTCTCTTCATGATTTGGTTTTCCACAGAAGTTGCAAGACTTCCTTAGAAACTCCCTCTGATGATGATGATGCGAACCTTTAAAGGGTGACTTTAACTTCTTGAAACCTCCCTTGTTGAAGAAGTCTCCTTTTGGAATCCCTTACCTCTACTGGATCTTGTTGTCTTTATCAAGTAAGAATGCTTCCAGATCCATTAGCTTTGGAGTTGGCAAGTTAGTGAGTGTAGTAACAATGTTACTAAACTCATCCTAGGGTAGGCTTTTCAAGAGCACTATTATAATCACATTCTCCTAAATAGTATTCTTAATACATGATAAGGTGCAGATTTTAACTCTGCAGAAAGCTCTTCTAGCCACCTCATCTATAGCTACCAAAGCAGTTGCTCCGTCTTTTGCACCAAAGGTGTATGGCAGAGAGAAGAAGGAGAAGACACAAGAGGCGGCTTAACAGGTGGAATACACACTTTGCTTTTCACCCTTTCACTGATGTGCAAAAATTGCAAATGGCACAGGGTTTATTAAAGGGGAAAGCTTTGACTTGGTAGAAGGATCTAAAAGAAGATTCTATTCCCACTACTTGGCTAGATTTTGAAGTTGCATTCAAGAAAGAATTTGTCCAACCAGAGGATGAATTCAAAGTTATTGCCAAGTTGGTTAAAAATAGCACGGCTAATCAGTCTTTTGATAACTATGTGGTGCAAAAGTTTAAACAGTTGGCTACTAAAGCCAAGTTTGATGATCATACTTTGTGTGGTAATTTCATCAATGGATTATCTCGTGATTATCAATACGAGGTGAAGAAGTGCAAAGTTAAAACGGCTGAAGATGCTATTCAGGCTGCTCAGGTTTTTCATAAGACAATGGTTGGTGCCAATTCATCAAAACCAGCGTCAAATGAAAAGAAACCCACTTTCACTTATTCAAACAGTGGACAAAAAAGGAAATTGGTTTTCACACCAAAACCAAAAAATGGTGACAATGCCAGCAAAAAACCAAAGTTTGTGATTAGGGAAAAACTCACATGCTTTAAGTGCAAAGAGAAAGGGCATACAAAGAAATTTTGTCCTTTGAATGAAGCTACAACAACTTCGGCGCCTGTTCATCAAAAGGCAGCACCGAAAAAGTTTATTCCAAGGAAATCTGTTCACATTACAGAACTTCAAGGTAAATTCTCTGAAGTTAATGTTTCGCATCTTGAAGGAACCCAATGTTCAGATTGTACTTTCAATAAAGACGTTTATGGTCCAAATGAATTATTTCGTGTTTATGGATCAGTAAAAGGACATTAGGTTCATTTTGTTTGATCCTGGTAGTACTCACAATTTTATTGACAATATTGTGGTACAGAAGATGAAGCTGGAAACCATGCACAATGATCACATGTACAAGGTCAGGATGGCTGGAGGACAAGTCTAATTTTGGGACAAGAAGGTGTCAAAATTACCATTAGACATCCAATTGTACTTAGATAGGCTTGATTTCCATGTCATGAGCTTGAGTCATATTGATATAATTTTGGGAATGGAATGGTTTCATAGCAAAAATAAGAATTTTTCTATCGATTGGGTCTCAAACATTTAATATCTTTTCATCACAATGGAAGCCTTGTAACTCTTAAAGGAAACATTGTTGTACATAAGGAAACTTTTATCAATGAGCTGGAATTAATGGAAGATATGAACTTTTCCAGTTGACTATGGATCCAGTGTCTTCGTATATTCATTTTGATGCAAACACTGTTTCTTTAGATGTTTGGGAAAGTAAAGTGTTAAGTTCCATTAAAAGCCAATTTCAGGATGTATTTCCTGATGAATTGCCTCATGGATTACCTCCTAAATGAGAGGTGGACCATAAAATAGAGCTAGTACCAGGGGCAAAACCTGTTAGTATTCCTCCGTATCGGCTTAGCCAATCTGAGGAGGATGAGGTAGCCAAACAACTAGCTGAATATTTGAGGATGGGTCAAATTAGACCAAGTAAGTCTCCTTGGGGTGCACCAGTTCTCCTGGTTAAGAAAAAGGATCAAGGTACCTGGAGGATGTGTATTGATTATAAACGTCTTAACAAGGTTACAATTAAAAATAGATACCCATTACCTAGATCAGATGATCTTATTGATAGGTTGCATGGAGCTAAGTATTTTACAAAGCTTGACTTGCGAACAGGTTATCATCAGATCCGTATAGCAAAGGAAGATGTTCCTAAAACTGCTTTTAGGACAAGATATGGCCATTATGAATTTTTAGTGTTACCCTTTGGTCTCACTAATGCACCAGCAACTTTCCAACAGATGATGAATGATATATTTCGAGATCTATTAGGAAAATGTGTGGTGGTTTTCTTAGATGATATTTTGATATACAGCAAAACTTTGGATGAGCATGAGAGTCATCTTAAAGAGGTTCTAGGAAGGCTCAGGAAGAAAAAACTGTATTGTAAATTATCTAAGTGTGATTTCTTTAAAAAGGAATTGTTATATTTAGGTCATAAGATCTCTCGGGATGGCTTAAGTATAGATTTGGATCGGATCCAAAAGGTTTTGGAATGGCCAGTTTCGCATACGGTCAAACAGCTAAGATCTTTCTTAAGTTTTGTGGTATTTCTTCAAAAATCTGTTAAAGATTATTCGAAGTTGACTGTACCTTTTACCAATCTTCTTAAAGGTAAAAATAAAAAGTCCAATTCTCCAATTGGTTGGAATGATAAGCTACAGGAGGCTTTCGAAATTTTGAAAAATAAAGTTCGAGATGCTCCTGTGTTAGCTTTGCCAGATCCTAGCAGATCTTACATTGTTGAGACTAATGCTAGTGATTTTGCGGTAGGTGCAGCTTTGTTCCAAGGCTTTGTTCCAAGATGGGAAGCCTGTGGCCTTCGAGAGTAAGAAACTCAATGATGCACATACTAGCTACCCAGTTCAGGAGAAAGAGTTGTATGCAATCATTTATGCTTTAAAGGCATGGAGACAGTATCTTTACGGGTCTCAGTTTATGGTCTTGACAGATCATCAATCTTTACAGTATATTTGTGATCAACCGGACTTGAAGGGTAGAAAAGCAAGATGGGCTGAGTTGATGCAGGATTTCGATTTTATGATTAAATACACAAAGGGTAGCTTAAATCACATTGCTGATGCATTGAGTCAAATCGATGAAGTTAATGAGCTTTGCTTCAGTGAGATTACTTCTAACTTGTACGATTATATTTGTGATCAACCGGACTTGAAGGGTAGAAAAGCAAGATGGGCTGAGTTGATGCAGGATTTCGATTTTATGATTAAATACACAAAGGGTAGCTTAAATCACATTGCTGATGCATTGAGTCAAATCGGTGAAGTTAATGAGCTTTGCTTCACTGAGATTACTTCTAACTTGTACGATTCACTCAGGGAAAAATGCAGCACAGATATTTTCTTTGGAAAATATTAGAATTTGGCAAATCCAACTCTGAAGTAGATCAAAACTTGGTGAAAGGAAAAGCCAACTAATTTTTTCTTTGGAATGGTCTTTTATTCCGAAATGATAAGGTTTGCATGCCGGATGTGCCGGAAATTAAGTTAAGGATCCTATTTGAGTGCCATGATGCACCATCGACAGACATCCTGGCATACAGCGTACCTTGGCTTTAGTTAGAAGAACATTTTATTGGCCAAAAATGAAAGATTTTATTCAGAGTTATGTGGTCCGATGTCATCAATGTCAAATAAACAAGGATGAACGCCTTAAATCTGCTGGGTTATTACATCCTTTGGATATTCCGTCTAGAAAGTGGGAAAGTATTTCCATGGATTTCATTACGGGACTTCCACATACCAGCAGGGGTCACGATGCCATTTGGGTAGTCGTGGATAGATTGACAAAGATGGCTAGGTTTTTACCCACAAAAACAACAGTTAAAGCTTCGGAATTGGCGTACCAATTTGTCGAGCAACTGTTTAGACTATATGGTCTACCTTCTGATATTGTGAGCGATCGGGACTCTAAGTTCACGGCTAATTTTTGGCAGGAAGTTTTCAAGAAATTGGAGACAACTTTAAGTATGAGTTCCTCTGATCATCCGCAGTGTCTGATGGGCAAATAGAGCGGGTGAATCAGGTTGTAGAAGATATGCTTCGTGCATATGTCTCTGGAAAACCATCAAATTGGGAAAAGTATCTTCCACTGATGAAATTTGCCTATAACAGTTCTAAACATATGGCTACAGGTTTTAGTCCGTTCATGCTTATGTATGGATATCAACCTAGAGCACATATTGATGTTGGTCTTAAGGACATTGAGCTTGATGCATCGAGGGATTTCTTGCGTGATATGCAGGAAATGCTGATCGAAGCTCGGGATTCTATCAGGAGTGCTGAGGAAATGCTGATCGAAGCTCGGGATTCTATCAGGAGTGCTCGGGATTCTATCGGGAGTGCTCAGGATAGAGCACGGTTTTATTCTGATAGAGGATGCTCATCTCGATCTTTTGAACCAGGAGAGTTGGTTTATTTAAAAGTTCCTAAAGACTCTAACTTTATCAACGGGAAAATGCTCGAAATTATCTCCTAGATATTGTGGTCCATTTCGAGTTATTCATCGAATTGGCACGATTGCGTATGAGCTAAAACTGCCTCCATATGTTAGAGTTCATCCAGTCTTTCATGTTAGTAGATTGTGGCAACTTCTCCTCAAAGGGGAGCCTCTTTTGCCTCATCAATGATGCCAAATGCTCTCCACATCCCAATGGTTGTTATTGCTTTGACCCCTAGTATGTTCTTATTTGCAAGGTCTACTACCTTCTCTGTTGTGAGCTTCTTATAGAGCTCGTGCACTTTAGATGTTGTCCATGCCTCCAAAAAGGCATCCAATATTGGTTCTTTTTCTTTGAGGTGCATGAAATGGTATATATTGGCACATTCATGCAAAAATGCTCTCAAACTTGAGTTTAGCTAGTGATAAAGGTCAATGAGAAATTAGAGAGAGTAGAAATAAAAAGTAAATTTAGAGTTAGAAGATGCCAAATGGATCAACAAAGAGCTTAATAATGCCAAGATCCAAGTCATTAATTGATTAAAATTGATTGCCTTTCATCAAGCCTTCCATTATTAAATCATTCCATCACTAAGATTTATTTCAAATGCTAAAATTTTACATTTTATTTAAAAAATCTATTATATATTGTTAGCTTTTACCTATTTTGAATTAAAGATCTTCATCATCTTGCTTAAGTAGAAAACAACAAAGTTAAACTACATTATGTAAAACTTACTCTCAAATGTCTGTTTTGGGAGTACATCAATGAGGTGATGGAAAACCATGGTTGTGAAAGGGTGGATTTCTTTGGTTTCATGGCAAGCGAGGCACATGCTAATTGAAATGTAGTTTGACGTGTTCAATGGTGGTAAACAAAAATAATGTCCTGACAAATAGGAAGAGGTCCTACCTATTTCATTTGGGAGCAAAGCATAGTTACCCACACAACAACGTATGTGTCTGCCACATTTTAAGGTGAGCACAAAGCAATGTGTAGGAAGTGGCACATGGATCCTACTAGTGAAGTTGCATCAATAGAGGCTTGATTAATACGTAAATGGTGGCGTAATGATCATGTCACGGATAGGAATGGTTCAGCAAATGGACTCTTGGTTGAGCTCGTGGGAGGTGCACATAGCACATGTGTCATGACAACAGTAGAGAGAAGTAATGATGGTCCAAATACCCTAAGAACAAACCTAGCATAGAGCAAGCATGGGAATTGGCTTGCAAGGGAAGGATATAGATGCAAGATTTCTCTTTATGATGCATGTATTACAGATATAGCAAATGCAATTTTGCAAAACACTAAGGCAGTCTCTTACTCTCAAGGGCAAGCACATAGAGAGAAGACCAAACTTGCAGAAACTAATGGAGCGAATGTCTACAAGGCCAGCCTAAGTGGTCTGAATAGTCATTCAGGCAACTAACCCCCTGACCGGTGTGACAAAGAAACTGCACGTTATAAGAGATCATCCACTGTGATCATTGATATTGATGATGAGGCAATGCATCGTCCGGAGTATAATGCGCATGTACGAGATCGCAAATATGCAAGGAGGCCATGGAAGATTAAACCACTACTTCTCAAAAAACAACGGAAGCTATAGAGTTTAGTGTGATCGAGCGCAAGGTGAATGAAGTAATGTGGGCTACGTGAAGGACATGCATTGGCAACAAGGTCACATACAGTGAAACTCCTCATGGTGGTAAGAGGTGTGGGCAATCTGCAAAAGGTGTGCTTGCACCATCATTCGAAGGGTATTACAAGCACCCTAATGGTATCATTAGACAGTGGATGTGGTTTTGACTGGATCATGTGCTTCATTGCTATATTATGGATGCCAACATAGACCCAAAGCCCAATCCACCACCCAAAATATGGCCAGTTGCTATGGGAACTAACCTCACAGACGAGGAGGTAGCAAGAATGTAGTAGGTGTCATGCCCATCCCATCTAGTACGGTGGGGCTACAAGGTTCTTTATAATAGCAAGTAATAAAGAACCACCAAATGGGTCCACTCTACGGACACAGAGGCAAGTGAAATTGCATAAGAGTTAGGTACCACACGTCGATATATCAGAGGAAGTAGCCTAAAAAAGGTCACTTTGAAAATGAAAGCTAGGGTGGTAGAAGAAGTGTAGAGGCTGGAGCACAAGCATGAAGTTTTCAAGATCGGATCACACAGGGATGCTGCACACATTGGAAAATACGATGTGCATGTGAAAGACAAACTGTATTGTACGTGTCCAGATTTCACACACATAGAGAATCTAAGAAGAAGCCTTATCTTACATGCAAGCACTTGTACTTCATATATTTGCGTGTTCTTAGCTTGAGCCAGAATGAGAATATGTTCATCCAACCAACTTATCCTTTTGGACTTGGAGCTATATAAAGCCTTGTCTTGCATGCAAGCATTCGTACTTGATATATTTGTGTGTTCTTGGCTTGAGCCAGAACGAGAATATGCTCATCCACCAACCTATCCTTTTGGACTTGGAGCTCTATAAAGCCTTGTCTCGTAGGAGAACCTACTCTAATTTAGACCATTGAGTGCATGGAATTTCACATGCCAAATTTTCTCATTTCATGTCCTATATTATTTTGGGACTTCTATAACCTCATTGTAGAGGACTCGTGTGCAATATCTCTCTCTCCCCCCACTCTTGGTGTCTCTCTCTCTCTTGGTGGAGGGAATGTGTATGAAATTTGCAATCCCGATTGCAAAAAAAATTGTTAAGCTTTTCATATTGCATTAACTGATTAAAGTTGAGTTTTGTTAGTACATTGCATTTTCAAGTAGGTATTGTGGGCCACAAATCACATCAAGCCTTTAAGCAAGCAAGATAGAATTTTTGAAATTGCACGTACAAAAAGAAAAGATATATACTCGCTCTTCCCCCAAAAAATGGAAAGATGCCTTTATTATTGTCCACTAACAAATGAGGAAAAATGCCTTTATTATTGTCAATAAAAAAGAAGGAAGATGTTTTTTTATTTCACACAAAATTACAAGGAATATCTCTTTATGAACCTCTCCCACTCCTATAAATATAGATACAAGCTCCATAGCACTTTGTTAATTACCCTCCTTTAGCTAAGCATTGTTAGTAGAGTACACAACCCGAATCCCTCCTACATATTGCTTGTGATGGTCTCATCAAATGTTAGCATTGAAGTTGTTGTTGGGTGTATTGCGAGGGAGGCCACCAATGCAGAGGTCAAGGAAATTACCATAGGTGGTTCACAAGCATGGAAAGGTCTCACATCCTTACTACTCCTTGGTAGTGATATGATATTTCTCAAGTGAAGACTAGAGTGGTGGGCTTAATTGCGATATGGTGAGCCCATGGTTTAATTGATGATGCATCCGAGCATCTCTTGCTTGAAGAAGTGCAAAAGGGACTGAATGCTATTCCCTTACTTCGTGCGTTGACCTTGGAGGACAAGCCAAGCTCATGGAAGTAAACAAGATTGTGTACTTCTTATTAGTATCTTGCATAATTAAAGAGTTGTATTTGGAAGTTGTATGTAAATGAACTTGTTTTTATTTTCAATTGGTAGCAACAACCTCAATTTAGAGGATGTAATGTTGACATGTTTCTCTCTCTCTCTCTCTCTCTCTCTCTCTCTCTCTCTCTAATGTTCTATGTGAAAACAAAGGATGCTGATGAGCAAGGGATGCTACCATTTGAAGTGATAATACAGAAGCAACCCTCCTGTTCATGTGGTGCATTTATGGAAAGGGTAAACAAGAAGAAGACATATCTTGCTTGTAAACATATATATTTTGTGTTTTTTATGGTGCTTATGCAAGATGTGAATAACAGTATGCACATCCATCAAGTAAAAATAGCTCAACATGTTTTGAAGGACATGCTCACAAAAGCTATAAGGAGCTACCCTTCCACTTCACATTAGTCCAGAGTTCCTTTGTACTCCTTTTTGGTAGACTAAGAATACCTAGTATAGCACTATTTTGTGATGTTAGAAATACTAGCACAAAATAGTATTGGTAGAAATTTCAACTTGAAGCTGTCATGAAATGCCATGTGTCTCAAATTCTCCTAAAAACTAGCACTTTAATGTTACTTGTTCTTGCCTCAATATTAACATTGGTATATTTTTTATGTTGTATTATTTGTGAATTGCTTGTCAATTCATGATCAACTTGTTATTTGATGTTAGTAAATATAGGTAGTTTAGTATTCCTTTATGATTAACTACTACATTTGTACATATCCATACATCTTTTTGGCTCACTCTTGCTCGCTCACGCACTGGTAAGTTGTCAATAACCCAATAACTTGTGCTCGCTCATGCACTGGTAAGTTGTCAATAACCCAATAACTTGTGCTCGCTTCCACAGACGTACCCCCTTATTAATAGTTGATCATGGCTAGTTTTTCTCGTACATGGTCACATGCTATTATCACATATGTATACACTAGTGATAGTCCTTTTTCCTTTTCTCTTAGAGTTACTTTTTTTATGGATTAGTACAATTATGGTATCATTATTTCACATATGATCTCATAGACCCTTGAGGTCTTTTGTAGATGTTAATATTACTTACAGGGGGAATCTTTTGTAGATGTTACTTACTTACAGGGGGAATCTTTTGTAGACGTTAATATTACTTACTTTTTTCTTTCTTTCTCTCTATCTTTCTCTGTTGGGTTCATATGGAGGGCATATACAAAGCATCTTATCTCTCTTCATCATACCATAGTGCTCTCTTATTTCTCTCTTCACAAAGCTCCCTCTCTCTCCACCCCTCTTTGTTTTGGGATGCCAACAATTGGTATACCTGGGCTCCTTATCTTGTAGGTAGCACGTGCTCTTTATATCATGCTTATAGGCATCACACACTCTGTATCTCATGCTTATAGGCAACACACACTCATGTTGGATGTGATAGGGTAGGTGAGGTTGAGATAGAGTAGATGATGAAGGATGGTATGGTGGGTGAATTGGTGAAGAAGGAGGAACGTCGGAGATAGAGGGAAGATGAAGGAGGGATGGTGTTGGCGGTGGAGGGAGGCACAAGTGCGGTTTCACAAGGGATAGAGGTGGGTCTTGTAGAGTGGACAGGCCTTGGAAGTTGGCCAATAAGGTATCATATAATATCAATTAATTCTTGCTAATTAATGCTTCCATTTAGTAGACATTAATCAATACCAAATTAGAAAAGAGTGAATAGGAATCTAGTGTCATTTAATTAATTTGTCATAGTTGGTTACTAAAATCTTTAAAATGGAGTTAAGGCTTAGTTTTTTGAAGTTGATAAAAGTGAAGGTTTGGTTTACAAAGTCATTGTTAAAACCCTAAGATCTCTCTAGATAATTGTTATGCATAAACATGCATAAATCATGCATAAACTCATCCACCCAACCACCCCCGTGCCCAAGGGATGCACACATGAATTATAAATGAAATACATCATACCTCTACCTTAATGTCCCATACCATCAAGAGGTATAATTCCAATCCAATAGCATGTAGCTATAGTGCGAAATGGTAGGTGAGTAGATATGGATCTCTACACAAGAGACCATAGCCTAAGCCTCCAAGCCCCCCTTGAGTGTGCCCCATGCCCCTATTATATAGGAGGGCCTCAAGTGACTCTTGACTCTCCATTTCCTATGTGTGACCCTTGGATGCCTGACCCTAACCTTAACCCTATTATATAGGAGGGCCCTCAAGTGACCCTTGACTCTCCATTTCCCATGTGTGACCCTTGGATGCCTGACCCTAACCTTAACCCTTAAGGTTAGTCCTAACCCATGCTCCACTAGAGCTTGTTCCCATGCTCCCATGCTCACAAGCCTAATGTGGGTTAGCCTCCTAGTATATGCACACATAATGTGCATATAACATACTTCCCCTCTCTCAAAACATTGCACTCTTGCAATGAAAAAAAAGAGAACTGCACTGAACAATATCAACCAACTCCCAAGTCGAAACCTCTATTTCCCTATCTTTCCACCTAATTTTAACCTCAGGGATTAGTCAACTAGAAAGTTTCCTTTCCCTGAATTCAAGTACCTTATCAGGTTCATGTGGAACATAGGATAAATCTTCGACTTCAACAAGTTCTTGAAGAGTAACTGTGTTATCCTCACCTCCCAGTTTCCCTTTCAATCTATTGCTATGAAAGACTGGATGAACTCTAACATGTGGAGGTAGTTTTAAGCTCAAACGCAACCATACCAATTCGATGTATAACTCAAAAATGGACCACAATATCTAGGAGATAAATTCGAGCATTTTTCTATTGACAAAGTATGAGAATCTTTAGGAACATTAAAATAAACCAATGCTCCTGGTTCAAAAGGCCAAGATGAGCATCCCCTATTAGTATAAAATCGTACTCTATCCTAAGCACTCCTGATAGAATCCCGAGCTTCGGTCAGCATTTCTTGCATATCTCGCAAGAAATCCCTCGATGCATCAAGCTCGATGTCCTTAAGACCAACATCAATAGGTGCCCTGAGTTGATACCCATACATAAGTATGCACGGACTAAAACCAATAGCCGTATATTTAAAACTGTTATAGGCAAATTCCATCATTGGAAGATATTTTTCCCAATATGATGATTTTCTAGAGACATATGCACGAAGCATATACTCTACAATCTAATTCATACACTCTGTTTGTCCATCAGACTGGGGATGATCAGAGCAATTCACATTCAATGTAACTTCCTCGTTGTTTGTAAACCATTCAGAATAAAGTAGGAAAACATGGCATGCCAACAAAGGAAGAATCCAAATTTTCTTACGAACACAACAAGATAAACTTGTTTGAACTCTAAAGAAAAAGATTTCAACAAGTGAATATGCCGACGAGATTACACTCATCAATACATGTAGGCTATAGATAAAAGAAGTTTATCTAGAGAATGCCCACAGTATAGCTTCTAGTGAAATTAGAAAATGAGATTGTCTTTGAATGTTGAGGTCAACATGCTTAAGTGATGTAAGCAAAGCAACAATCTTAAGCCCAAATTATCCCATAAGATAATATATGTGAGGGATCACTAGCGTCCCATACCACCATGATACCACCCATACATACCTTAACAATTTGAAACTCCCTAGTATGCCGTCTAGAAAAATATGAATAAAATCCTGTATAAAAGGAATAAGATAGCCTTATCCAGACTTTCACATACTAAAACCTGTCTCTATATACCTGAGACTACATCAAGGAATAACCCTTATCGAGTACATCATTAGAAAAGAATTTTGAATTATTGGCGCCTTTCTAATGATAACTACCCAAAACACAATAAAGTTAAGGTAGAAAAATAACTCACCTGAATACATAAGCAACTAGATATGCGAGTTGGAATATGTACAAGAGTACAAGGAATATAGTCCAAAATTACGTGCAAAAAACGAAGGCAAATGCTACCCTCAAAGCACAATAAAGTTAAGGTAGAAAAATAACTCACCTGAATACATAAGCAACTAGGTATGCGAGTTGGAATATGTACAAGAGTACAAGGAATATAGTCCAAAATTACGTGCAAAAAACGAAGGCAAATGCTACCCTCAAAGCACATGAAATTATCCAAAAGATCAAAAGATCCTTATTATAAAACCATGGATAAAAGCATAGAAGCTCTTCAAATCCATTGAAAACCATAGTTGATCATAACAATCAATGCATACCATTTAATGGACATTAATCATGCCAAAAGAAGAATTAAAATTGGTGGCCAACTCATCAATCCCCGGAGTATATGAACGTAGTGCTGTTCAAACAAAACTCCAAAGTAAGCAAGTGAAAACACATGTGTGTAGCACTCATTAAAAAAACCATAGACACAAGTGATCTAGGCAGAACCTAATGAGTCCATATAAAACTTGGAAAACATCCAATAAAATCCACCAAAACAAACCGATCAACTAATCCATGATAGAATTTATCTTAGGCTTAGGAAATTAAGCATAGACCACACTTTAAAAAGTTTAAAATAAATTATCATGGAAAAGTGTCAAAGGTGAGACACACTTTGAACACAGATTATAGCCATCATAAGTATGGAACATGTCTAAAAAGAATGGCTAAACAATGGTAAAAAATCATGAAAACATTGTTCAAAATTAATCCAAACAAAAATATATACTAATATGAGGTACAATCGTATTAATAATATGCAAATAACCCGCATCTATCTAATGTCAACACGAGAAAACGTACTTCAACATTAAATAACCCTCAAAAATATTAAATTCTCAAGAAAAAGAATTATCATGATTTTTTTCTAATTTTTCATAATTTTATAGGACCTCAAAATATGATAATTTTCAATTCCACCAAACCTATCTTATGGCATTCCAAACCTATAATTTTCCAGAAAATTTTTAGCAATTAGATTTGCCAAAATACCATTGATATTTTACAAATACCAATTTCCAGGATTTCTAAAAATAATTTCTAGAAAATTCCTAATTTTTCCTGAGAATCCCATCGTTCACGAAATTTTCAATTCCACCTGACAATTCTCAAATCCAATGAAAATTTATAATTTTAATGGATTTTCTAATTTTCTGGGTCAAAAAATATATTTTAAAGGAATTTGAATGGTCACGGGCACCCGAATGGACACACCACATGCCAAACACCAACCCCACATTTTTCCGAAATTTAAAATAACCTTTGTCTAGTTTTCCACTAATTTTCAAGAATTTTAAAAAAATTTAATTAACCTTGAACGCATTTAGAATACGAACGTCAAAATTTTTTGGAATCCCAACAGTTTTCCCGGAATATGGAAAGCTAAAAGTTTCGCGAAAATGAAAAGACAAAAAAAAAATCAGAATGTGAAAGGTCAAAAGTTTCCGGAATACAGAAGGTCAAAAGTTTTTCCGTTATTCGGAAAGCCAAAAGGTTTCGGGAAAACCGAAAGCCAAGAGTTTTCAAGAAAATTAATTCCAGAAATTTTCAGAGAAATTGTTTTTCTCAAAATTCGGATTTTCCTCTCTTTAGAGGGAATCTCCATCTCCACTTCTCTCCTCTCCATTTTTCCACTCAATTCTTCCTCCTTCTCTCTCTTTCTCTCTTTGTTAACAGAGAGGTTAACACTAGTCTTTTAATTAAAATTTTTAATTAAACTTTACTTAGTCATAATTAACGTTAATTATGATTAATATTTAATCTTAAAAAATTCCTTTTTAAGAGAAATTCACACGAAAAAATCAGAATTGAGAGGCAAAGAGGGTCCCACGCACACGGGAGAGAATTTTATGCATCAACATGCTGTCCCCTACTACTGCATTTCAGCAGAAAATCGACAGAAATTTAATCGCATACCCGCAAAAATGTATAAAAAAAATATTTTTAACTATAAAAATGCTCAAAAATTTCCTAAAAATTTATAAAAAATTTCCTAAAAATTTTAAAAATTTAAGAAATCCATTCTACCAAAAATATCCACAATATAATATGTGGTAGTTTTGTAAAAATTTCCATTAATGCTTATTTTAAACCACAAAAAATAGGAAAAAATAGCATTAAACTCACGGAATTCCCCCGCAACGTCGATTGAATTGTAGTAACACGCGTTCCAATCGCCATATCGATGATCTACGTGCAAAACATCAACACAAATCAATAAATTATTATTTTTATTAGTAAATATTATAATTTACTTCAAAAAAATCAACAACAATTAACTAGAGATTGCTCTGATACCACTTCTAAAACCCTAAGATCTCTCTAGATAATTGTTATGCATAAACATGCATAAATTAGGCATAAACTCATCCACCCAACCACCCCCAAGCCCAAGGGATGCACACATGAATTAAAAATGAAATACATCATACCTCTACCTTGATGTCCCATACCATCAAGAGGTATAATTCCAATCCAATAGCATGTAGCTATAGTGTGAAATGGTAGGTGAGTACATATGGACCTCTACACAAGAGACCATAGCCTAAGCCTCCAAGCCCCCCTTGAGTGTGCCCCATGCCCCTATTATATAGAAGGGCCAAGTGACTCTTGACGCTCCATTTCCCATGTGTGACCCTTGGATGCCTGACCCTAACCTTAACCCTTAAGGTTAGTCCTAACCCATGCTCCCCTAGAGCTTGTTCCCATGCTCCCATGCTCACAAGCCTAATGTGGGTTAGCCTCCTAGTATATGCACACATAATGTGCATATAACAGTCATTATGGAAACAAATCGTATATTTTCTATATATTACTTAAGGAGAAGCTATGCCACATGGCAACTTGGAGATTTTTGGGGAGAGGGAGCATTTAGAGCACCTCTCTTCAATCAAAGATTTTTTGATTTGGATTTAAAGCCCCTCTCTTCAATCAAAGCCTTTTTTATTTGAATTTTAAAAAAGTGGAAGATGGAAGAAGAGAGTGAATTTGAATGTGGCAAAGATATCGGGATTTTGGGGAGAGAGAGCATTTAAAGCACCTCTCTTAAAAAATAGGCCTTTTTGAAAGATTAATGTAAAGACTTAAATTGAATTCGAAAAAATTTGAAGAAGAGAGTGAATTTGAATGTTTTTGGGATAACAAGATCTTTTACGTTTGTCACCGACTATGCTGCTCAAGTTAAAGGCACACAATTATGCAAGTGCAAGCATTTAGCTTATGTGTTTTCAATAATAATACTAAAGTTATTTACCTAAGAAAATATGTAGATCTCTTTCAATGGAGAGCTCATTTCTGTACTCAACTGTGGTTGACAAGTCTTTGCGAGTACATATTCTAATCTTTTGTTGCTAATTATTCTTTGTGAAGAAGAGAGTGTTGTTTGGTTCATGCATAAGTGAGTATAAGGGATCTTCTTTTTGTAATTGGTTCATTCCTGATGTGGCTATGTCTATATTAAAACTCTCTATACGTGATTGGCTGTTTGATGAGAATACATTTCACTTGGGTTTTATAAAGTAGATCTGCATTGGGTTGCAGGCCCTTAGAGTCCAAACTGCATTGGGTTGCAAGCCCTTAGAGTCCAAACTGCATCATTCTGTCTTACTTAGGCTATTGAGAGTATGTATAGCTTTTTGAGACCTAGCCGGTCCATGAAAGTACATTGTCTATTGACCACAGTATGTTGAATACTATGATTGTAAAATTGTAAAGTTTTTTTATCTAAAAAATTCCAAAAAAATAATGGGTTCTTATGTATTACCATGGTACTGACAATAGAGCTAGCAATTTTAAGTATAGGCATCATCACACAGCATGTGTAGAGGGCATGACGTAGACATCACCTTTTTTGATGAAGGAGCCTCTATGTCTGTAGCACACCAAGATTCTATAGCTTTGTTTGAGCATTTGAGTGAAATTGTGCCCAACCCCTACCCTTTGGAAGATGGGTGAGGCTACTCGTATTTCTTAAAAAAGCATGTTGGATGTGTGGCATGGATGCCTTCTCTCTCTCTCTCTCTCTCTCTCTCTCTCTCTCTCTCTCTCTCAGGTGCTAAGATGAGGAAGTTTCCCTACTTGCCTCTCTCTCTCTCTCTCTCTCTCTCTCTCTCTCTCTCTCTCTCTCTCTTGTTGGGGTAAAGGCCCCAAGTATGTACAAGTGTGTACATGTGTATAAGTGTATGCCCATTATTTGGTCCGTTTCACATTCACTTATTAATAAGTGTGGAGTGCACTCCAAGTCATATGTGTGGAGTGCACTCCAAGTCATTGTAAAGGTCACTCTTCTTATAAAGGGGTTGTGGTGTGCCCCTAACTACAACAAGCCAACTATTCACACCCACCAAACATTGGTGTGCTCTCTCTCCCTCTCTCTCTCTCTTACTCTCCCTCTCTGTGTATGTCTCTCCCATGAAACCCTAAAGCCGCAGGTCCTCCTTGCTCCTTCAACTGGTATCAGAGCCTGGTTCTCTTGCTTAGGGTTTTGGCTGCGGTGCTCTTCTGTTCTCCTCTCATCTCCCTCGACCTTGGGGACTACTTTTGTCGCGAAGAACTCCAATTCTGTAGCGAAGAAAGCTTGGGGACGACTTCTGTCGCGAAGAACTTCAACTCTGTCGCGAAGAACTGCAAGAGCTTGGTCGCCGGTGCTCCCCTCCCTCTTCTCCTCTGCTGGTCGCCCCCCTTTCTGCTGGTCGCCTCACTTTTGCAGCTGGCCGCCTTCCTTTTGCTGGTCGCCCTGCTGTTGCAGCCAAGAAGGCTGCCCAGGCAGCTCAAGGGGGCTGCCCAGGCTGCCCACGCAGCCCACAGGGCTGCCCAGCCAGCCAGCCACCCAGCCCACGTGGCTGCCCAGCAGGCCCACGGGCTCCTGGAGTGCCTCCCTTTATCAGATCTGCAGACACACAGCCAGCAAATTTCAAGAGGTATTTTGCTTCATTTTCTGGGGCTTTTTCTTGTTTTCCATGCAATTGTGCAGATTACGCAGGTAATGGTGGAAAACAATTGGGGCTTTTGTCAATTAAAGCCAATTTGCAGACATTGAAGCCGAAATTTTGGGGCTTTTCATGTATTGGCACCGGACAGTCACAATTGCAGGCATTAAGGTGTTAATTGAAGCATTATTGCATCAATTGAGTCCAATTTTGGGTAATTGACCGTCAATCGAAGCTCATTGCAGTGGCAATTTGGGGCTTCTCATGTAATTGGACAATTGGTGATGCATATGTCTTGTGGTAACACTGTCCATGCATATTTGACAATTTTGGGTCAATTTTGACCAAGTTTGACTGTCAAAATTTGGGGCTTTTGGCAAATGTATGTGGCTGCACTGTTTATGACAGTTTTGGGAGATGTATTTTATGTCATTGTGTCAGTTTGATCATTGACAGTGGGAGTATTCCGCAGTGGGAGATATACCTTGGGAGAACATTTGGGTGCAGTGTTTTGCACAGATTCCGCAGTGGGAGATATACCTTGGGAGAACATTTGGGTGCAGTGTTTTGCACAGATTCCGCAGTGGGAGATATACCTTGGGAGAACATTTGGGTGCAGTGTTTGCACAGGGTTGAGCACTTTGTGTGCATTTGGGTGTAGTGTTTGCACAGGTTTGTAGAGAGTCAAGTATTGACTTTGGTTGTACTTTGCTATGGCAACCACAGGTGAAAGTTCTTCTTTGCTTCACATCAAGAAGCTTGAAGGCTCTCATAATTATGACATTTGGCAAACTCAGTGCTACAATGTGTTGCTCCAGAAGAAGCAGCACAAGCCTATCAAAGAAAAGGGTGTAATGCCTGCTTCTCTTACTGCTGAAGAGTGGGAAGATGTGGATGAGCTTGCGAGATCCACTATCATGTTGTCTGTGTCAGACTCATTACTTTTCAGCATTCGTGAAGAGAAGACTGCTTGGGGAATGTGGCAGAGATTGCAGGACTTGTATGCCCAACAAAGTGCCTCAAGCAAAGTGTATTGGTTGAAGAAACTCATAGGCCTTCAGATGAAGGAAGGGGCTTCTATGACAGCCCATCTCAATGAGTTTAATGGTATTGTCAGCCAGGTTATAAATCAAAAGTTGGCAATGGACGATGAGTTCAAAGCCACCTTTTTGTTATGCACTTTGCCAGAGAGTTGGGACACATTCAGGACAGCCACTAGCAATTCGCATGCTATGCTGTCATATGCAGATGTTGAGGGTGCTCTTCTTCAAGAAGAGATGAACAGGAAAAACAACTCTGTTGGAAAGTCCAATGCAATGAATGCACGTGGGAGATCCCAGCAAAGGGGGAAAAGCCAAGAAAGGGGAAGGAGCAAGTCTCGCTCCAAAAAGGACTTGGAATGCCATTATTGTGGCAAGAAGGGACACTTCAAAAAGCAATGCTACAAGTGGAAAAATGATCAAAAGGAAAAGGGAAAAGGCAAAGACAAGGATGAAGCAAGTGAAGCCAAAGATGCAAAGCCAAAGGGTAAAAGTGGAGTCAAGATTGAAGAAGTCAATGTGTCACATGCAGGTGACAGTGTGGATGAAGTCCTATTTACGTCTTCACTTGATGCCCATTCACTTCTTACAGGTGGTCATGGTATGCACTCATGGATCATTGATTCAGGTGCCTCCTTTCATGTCACAGGTTGCAGAGACTTGTTTGTCAGGTACACTGCTGGCAATGAAGGAGTTGTTTATTTGGGTGATAACCATGCATGCAAGATACTTGGCAGAGGTGATGTGAGGCTTGTATTTTCAGATGGCTCACAGCTTATGCTCCATGATGTCAGGCATGTGCCTGAGATCAAGAAGAATCTGCTTTCTACTGGACAGCTTGATGATGCTGATTATGTTACCACATTTGGTAGTGGAAAGTGGAAGATTAGTAAGGGCTCACTGGTTGTTGCCAGAGGCTCTAAGGTTGATACTCTATACTTCATGTATGCTGGTGTTTGTCACCATGCCGATGTGAATGCAACCGAGTTGCCGCAAATCTCTTTGTGGCATAACCGGTTGGGACACATGAGTGTCAAAGGAATGGAGCTCTTATCTCGTTATGGTTATTTGCCTTCTCTTAAGTTCTCAGGTTTTCAGTTTTGTGAGCATTGCATCTATGGTAGGCAACTACAGTGCCCTCACAAGAAAGCTCTTGGACAGAAAGATGCTCAGTTAGAGCTTGTGCATACAGATGTATGTGAGATGCCTCAGCTTTCATTGGGTGGGGCAAAGTATTTTGTGTCATTTATTGATGATGCCACACGTAAGGTGTGGGTTTATCCTCTTCGTTTGAAGAGTGATACATTCTCAGTGTTTCAGAAGTTTGTTGCTCTTGTTGAGAATCAAACCGGCAAAACACTGAAGGCTTTGCGTTCCGATAATGGTGGAGAGTATATGTCCAAACAGTTTCAGGACTTTTGTGATGCTAAAGGCATCAAGAGGGAGCTCTCTACTCCTTATGATCCTCCACAAAACGGGACAGCAGAGAGGATGAACAGGACCATTCAGGAGAAGGTCCGTTCTATGTTGTCACATGCTGCATTACCTCATGGTTTTTGGGCTGAAGCTGTTATGACAGCCGTTCACCTTATAAACAGGTCACCTAACACGAGGCTTGGTGGGAAAGTGCCAGAGGAAGTATGGACAGGAAAGCCTCCGTCATACAAGCACTTGAGAGTGTTTGGTTGCGTTGCGTACGTGCACATACGCAGGGAAATGCGCACCAAACTTGATCCCAAGTCTCACAAATGCATATTCCTAGGATATGGTGACAGAGGTGAAATGGGGTATAGACTTTGGGATCCCATGAATAGAAAGATCATACGCAGCAATGATGTCATTTTTGATGAAACATGCATGTATAAGGAGCCTGCAAGGCAACAGGAGCCTGGCAGAGTCATCTTTGATGATGATGGACATCATGGACAACAACAAAGGGCTGTAAATCAGCCATTACAGCAGGAAAACCAGCCCTTAAATGGTGCTGAAAATGGTCCAAATGGACAGCCAGATATGGCAGAAGATATCCCTATGGATATACCACAGTTAGAGGAGATACCGGGCATGATTTTTCAGCCTTATGGCATGGAACAGGAGCCACCGATGGGTGATATGCAGGCTGGACAGCAACCTGCAAATGATGGTCATTGGGTACGGAGGTCCACTAGACCCTCCAGAGTCCCTGACAGGTTTGTTCCAGGGGTTGACTACTTGATGCTCACTGACTGTGGGGAGCCCTCATGTTACAAAGAGGCTTTACAGAGGGCAGATAAGGCTCTATGGGAGCGTGCTATGCAGTCAGAGATGGATTCTTTGCATAAGAATAGCACATGGGATTTGGTGCAGCTACCTACTGGCAAAAAGACATTGCCATGCAAGTGGGTTTACAGGCTCAAAGTTACACCTGGGACTAAGCCAAGGTACAAAGCCAGATTAGTGGCAAAGGGCTTTAAGCAGGAATATGGTGTGGACTTTGATGAGATCTTCTCTCCAGTGGTCAAAATGACTACACTTAGAGCTGTGTTAGCTTTGGTTGCACATGAGGATCTGGAATTGGTTCAGATGGATGTGAAGACAGCCTTTCTTCACGGAGATCTCCATGAGGAGATATATATGAAGCAGCCAGAGGGTTATGCAGTGAAAGGGAAAGAGAAGCTTGTATGCAAGCTGAAAAAGAGTCTTTATGGGCTCAAACAGGCACCAAGGGAATGGTATCATAAATTTGATACATTCATGAAATCCCAAGATTTCAGGAGAAGTGACATAGATCACTGCTTGTACACCAAGAAAGCTTTGGATGGCAGTCTATTGATCCTCATCTTGTATGTTGATGATATGTTGATTGCCGGGAAATCTCGTAAGGAGATGGATGCCTTGAAGCAGAGGCTGCATCAGACCTTTGATATGAAGGATTTGGGTAATGCAAATCACATCTTGGGTATGCGGATTCTTCGGGACAGAAATCAGCATGTGTTGTATTTGTCTCAGAAGGAATACATTGGCAAAGTCTTGCAGAGGTTCAATATGGATGGGGGGAAGAAGACTAGTACTCCGTTGCCTCCATATGTGAAACTCAGTGCTATGGACAGCCCACAGTCAGATAGAGACAGGGCTGATATGGCCAAGATTCCGTATGCCTCAGCTTGTGGCAGTCTCATGTATGCCATGGTTGCTACCAGACCAGACATTGCATTTGCAGTTGGTGTGGTTAGCAGATATATGGCCAACCCTGGCAAGAAGCATTGGGAAGCAGTGAAGGGTATCATGAGATACCTAAAAGGCACACAGGATATGTGCATTTGCTTTGGCAAACAGGATGCATTAGTGCATGGTTACACGGATTCGGATTATGCCGGTCATCCAGATAACCGGAAGTCTACTACCGGTTATGTGTTTACATTCACAGGAGGTGCAGTATCATGGATATCCAGGATGCAGAAGTGCATTGCCTTATCTACTACAGAGGCCGAGTATATTGCAGCCACAGAGGCTTGCAAGGAAGCATTATGGCTATCTCGGTTAGTGGCAGATTTGGGCTATACAGGGGATATTCCATTGTTGCATTGTGACAGTCAGAGTGCCATCCAGTTGGCAAAGAACCCTGTCTTTCATGCAAAGACGAAGCATGTGGATGTGAAGTATCACTTCATCAGAGAGGTGATAGAGGACAAGCTGATTCAGCTTGTCAAGATTCATACGGATGACAACCCAGCGGATCTGTTGACCAAGAGTTTACCTCCAGAGAGGTTTGCTCACTGCAGGCACTTGATGGGCATTGGATGATCAGACATCTGCTGATCTCTCTCCTCTTTTAGGCACACACTGGCCTTTAAGTGGGAGGTTGTTGGGGTAAAGGCCCCAAGTATGTACAAGTGTGTACATGTGTATAAGTGTATGCCCATTATTTGGTCCGTTTCACATTCACTTATTAATAAGTGTGGAGTGCACTCCAAGTCATATGTGTGGAGTGCACTCCAAGTCATTGTAAAGGTCACTCTTCTTATAAAGGGGTTGTGGTGTGCCCCTAACTACAACAAGCCAACTATTCACACCCACCAAACATTGGTGTGCTCTCTCTCCCTCTCTCTCTCTCTTACTCTCCCTCTCTGTGTATGTCTCTCCCATGAAACCCTAAAGCCGCAGGTCCTCCTTGCTCCTTCATCTCTCTCTCTCTCTCTCTCTCTCTCTCTCTCTCTCTCTCGTTAAAATATTGCATCTTCTTAATGATGTCATGGAGGTCCTGTCGGCATGAAGCCGACTTGCTTCATGCATAAGTATATAAGAGTTGCTCTCTTTTATTCATTCAATCATCTTACATTGCCCTATTTGCTGGCTCTTGTACTCTGTAACCTCAAGCTGTAACCTCAAGCTAATAAAGCTCTTGTTCTTGCTTGCAATCTTTCTCTCTCTCTCATGTTTATTTGCTTTCGCTTGTGCACATTCTTTCATGGTATCATACACTTAGGCTCCGGTTGTTGCACAAAAATATGCTCTTTGTCTCTCTACTTCTTCAACTATGCCTTGCGTATTTTGCTTCCCTAGATTCTCCAGGCTGCTGTAGATACTTCAACAGTGGCTGCGTTTTCTTCATTAGCTGCGTTTTTTGATCTACAAGCCCTCCTACTGCTGTTGGCCAGACCCCAAGCTGCGTTTTCTTCTACAGAGGCAAGTGGAGGAGTTCTCGGGCTACAAATTCAGTAAGGGGATCAATTTTGTGGCAGGTTCTTGAAGGATATTTTTTGCCTGACAAGTGGCACATCAACTCTTCTCCCTCTAAGATCCCCTCCCCCTTCCGGTAGGAGGTTCCTAGTGGTGTGTTTTGGGTTTCTTTTGCTGCTTTCTAGCTTGCATCTTCAGAGGGGGCTACTAGTCCCTAGTTGGATCCTGTGGTGGAAAGGTACTTGAGAGAGCACGTGGATTGCTTAGCTATAGAGAGGTTGTTTGAGACATAGCTTCTTTGAGGCAGACATGGGTCCCCCCTGCACGAACAAGGAGGACAAGCTCAGTGGTTCAAACTATGATCACTTGAAGCTACAGATGAAGGTGGTTCACACGACACACAAGGGACTCTGGGAGATTTTCAGGGCCACGAACAAAAGCCCGAACGAAAGCTATATGCACGGGACTCTACAATGCGGTCTGTCAACCTATTAGGTCAGCTCTTTTCTTTGGAGTTTACACCAGGGACTTCCATGTAGTTGTTTTTTGTGATGAAGGTTAAGGGAATCCATGACCAATTAGTGGCAATGGGTACTGCCCTGACCTCTTCTCAGTTAGCTACTCTCCTCCTCATCAGGCTTCCTGCAGATTATGACATGGTTTCCCGAGCTTTACGAGTTCAGATCACAACACATTCCCTCGAGTTTGATGATCTGTGTACTCTCCTCTTGGAAGAGGAATCCATCCTAGTTTCACAGGGGAAATTGAAAGCTTCATCGTCTATTGGACCTGATCAGGCACTCGCAAGACGGTGCAGAAGAAAGTTCGGAGTCAGTGCAGAAGAAAGTTCGGAGTCGGTGTTACAAGTGTGGGAAGAAAGGCCACCTGTCAAAGGATTGTTAGTTCAAAGGACAAAGGCAAGGGCAAGTCTTCAAAGAAGGGCAAAGACAAGTCACAGGACACTGACACAGACTCGTCCCCATGTGCTGTCTTCCAGAAACGGCTTGTGGGTGGGAGAGGGGGCTTTCAAAAGCACTCTTATATTAAATCTGGAGCATGGGACCCGTGTGTCAGAGTTCCAAGTATAAAGACAAGCAAGTTCACTTGATTATCCTGATGAGTTCCAGGATCAACCAAGTCTCCTTCATGGTTCGGATGAGTTCCAGAACTATTGGTCAGCAGAGACTATGGACAGGATGTGTTCCATGTTCATTTGTTTATGTTCATTTGTTTGAGGTTATTAGATGTGATGTGTTCACAGTTCTACTTTGAGTTTGGAGCCAAGCAGATTTTCTTTTGCTCTTTATAGTGGCATTATGTTTTCTGAAGACAAGCTGACATGTGCATTTTCCAAGGTGTACTCAGTACTGGCCATGCTGAGGTGTCCATGGTCGCACCTTCGTCTCACATCAATTTTCTTCTGACTTTTTTGCACACTTCAAGATGCAGAGGGGGTGTTAAAATATTGCATCTTCTTAATGCTGTCATGGAGGTCCTGTCGACCTATTTTCTACAGTCGACTTGCTTCATGCACAAGTATATGCTCTCTTTTATTCATTCAATCATCTTACATTGCCCTATTTGCTGGCTCTTGTACTCTGTAACCTCAAGCTAATAAAACTCTTGTTCTTGCTTGCAATCTTTCTCTCTCTCATGTTTATTTGCTTTCGCTTGTGCACATTCTTTCATCTCTCTCTCTCTCTCTCTCTCTCTCTCTCTCTCTCTCTCTCTCTCTCTCTCTCTCTCTCTTAGAGGTACTAGTTCGTCCATGCCCACGGAGTGCAAGTTATGTCTCCTCCTCTTTCTTTGTCTTTCTTCTCACTTCTAGTAACTTATACTCTCTAATAGACCTTTTTTGTTTGGTGTCAATAATTAGTGCCCCGCTTCCGCGAGCAGAGCTTATTTTCAAAGGTTCGGCGATAGAGTGATAAAATAATTTACGAAATACTAAAATAATAATTTTAGCAAATGGGACGCGTCTCCTTCAAAATACACAAGCATTACCAAACAAAAGCGAATGGAAATCATCAATGAATGTCACATAATATAAATTGCCTTTAATGGATGGGTTTTGTGCAGGACCCCATACATCGCTATGAACTATCTCAAGTGGCATGCTACTCATGTTGCCTTCTCTAGGAAACGGCAACCTCGCCTGCTTTCCAAACTGACAGGCATCACAAACATGCATATTCCCATCATACTTGAATCTAGGTAGCCCACTAACAATGCCTCTTGCCTGCATGTTCTTTAACCTTTGTATATTCACATGTCCAATCCTTTTATGCCACATGGCTGATTTCAACTCAGGAATCCTAGCATCCAACTTAAATAACCTACCTTCTTTCTTGCCTTTGGCAATGACTCTACATCCATTTTTGAAATCCTCAACGAAACAACCATGCTCGTTGAAACGAACCTGTAAACCCTGTTCCACCATTTGACCAACTGAGGCCAAACTTTTTGTAATAGAAGGCACATACAATACATCTGCCATAGATTTTGTTTCACCATTGTGCATAACCAATGGTACACTTCCAACATGTGTGATAGCATGTTGGGTATCATCTCTTGTTTCCACATAGCCTTTCACATCTATAGGCTTCATATGCTCAAACCATTCGCCATGACAAGTCATATGGTTTGATGCTCCAGAGTCCATATACCAAGTGTCATCACTTTCAGCATTTGTCATCATAGATCCCACAACATGTTTCATGGCAAACATGTGATTTGCACTGCCATCATTACTACTTGATGCCTAATTTCCACCACCATGTTGTGTATAATGTCCACCATGTTGTGCTCTACCCCCTCTCAAATCATTTTGTTTGCGGAAACAATCACGTGCCATATGACCAAATTTTCCACAATAATGGCATTCCACATTTTGCATAGATGTTTGTTGGCCTTGCCAACGTCCTCTACCACGAGGATTACCTCTGCCTCTCTGAGGTGTATATCCACGACCACCTTTGCCTCTCTGAGGTGTATATCCATGACCACCTTTAGTACCATATGTAGGCTGAAAATTCTGTTGTGGTGACTTGTCCTACCATCCACGACCATTACCACGGCCACGTGATCCAAATCTCCCCCTGCCTCTAGATCCCCTTTGTGAATAGAAAGCCTGATTTCTGCCATTATCATCATGGCTAGTAGATGCATCATGAAAGGAGTCACTGAGTTTGATTTCCTCAACAAGCAAGAGTGAAACCAACTCATCAAAATCTGGTAAACCTGTACTCTGAACCGAGATGGATGTATCAAAAGACTTATACTCCTTGCCAAGACCACGTAAGATAATGTCTACCAAATCATCATCAGGCATGGGGGCATTGATTGTTGCCAATGCATCTGCATACTTCTTTATCTCTTGTACATAATCATGGATGCTCTTTCCTTTCCGTTTCACATTATGAATCTGTTGTCGCAATTGAGACTTGCGAGCACTAGTGTCTATATCAAACAGCTTTACCAATGTATCCCATGCATCCTTGGGATTCTCAGCATCATGTATATGTATGAGTATAGCATCCGAGATACATATTGACAGATAATGCAAAACTTTGTATGCTCTTTATGACCATTGCTTATTATGAGCTATAACCTGTTGTTGCTGTGTAGGTTGTCAGGGTAGTTCCGGCTCTGGCTCCGCACCTGTAATAAGATTCCAAAAACCTTTTCCTTTCAAAAAGCTTTTGATCCTGTACTTCCATGCCTGGAAGTTCTTCCTATCCAATTTTTCACCCACAATTTGTACTGGATTGTCCGACATATTTGCTCAATGCAAATACACCTTTCGCACACGTCCAAATTTGTAAACGAGCCTTCCTCAGCTCAACCACACTCTAATGAGTTTTCCAGATACTCCAAAGTACTCAACAAACTTCACTTTTGATGTAGAAAATCAAACTGATTGCATCCAAAATGAACTGGCATACGCAGTCCAAGGTACCCTATTTTGGCACGCTTTCCAAGGCTTCAAATTGCAATGTAGTGGTTCAATCAAGTGTGGATAACTTGCATTGACACCTAAACAAGCTCAATGTTGCATATCAACACCAACCAAGGTGTGTATATACCAATTTTGTCAAACCCCCTTCTTTGTTTTGAGAAAAACCAAAAAAACCAAAAAAGACCAATAGTAAAATGGCTCTAATTTCTTCAATGCTTGTCCAAATTGAGAGACAAGGCATTCATTAGCTTAGCAATGATGTCCACTAACTCCATGTAAAAGGAATTAGACCAATTGTTTAAGATGAGAGAGTAATTAGTCGATTAATCACACTCTGTTTCACTAATCACAGTAGACAGCCAGTTTAATCAGCTCATTTCCAGCTCCATAATGCATAATTTCTTCAACCAACCATGTAGCTTCCTTCTCAAGTGTATGTACCACACAATTGCTAAGTCAATTTTGGAATTTATCAAACACAACACTTGATTTGTGGCCTCCACTTAGCAAATAGGTGAAAAAAAGTACTCTGTTTCTGCATATCAGGCTGCGCCGCCTGCTCCTGAGGGATTTTGGGTTGATTGTAGATTGATAGCATGTGTAGTTGCCTAACACTCCAAGGCATGTGTACAACCCATCAATTGTCTGATTTTTGCAAATACTTGCTCTAATTTCATCCACCAAAGTGACTCTTTTTCTCTGTTTTGTGAGAGCTTCAAAAACAATAATTTTTTAATCACTCAAATGCATCATACTTGCTCCAAATTCACTGCTGTAGGGCTTGCATATGAGTTGCCAATATATTCCCATTTGCCACCATTGGAGTTATATGGGTACACAGATGCAAATTGGGCAGGTAGCATCTCAGACAAGAGATCCACCAGTGGATTTATGTTTTCATTAGGGAGTGCTACTGTGACATGGAGCTGCAAGAAGCAGCCCACAATTGCCTTGTCGAGTACATAGGAAAAGTATAGAGGAGCTGTGGTGGTAGCTGTGGTGGCAGCGTGTGAGGTAGCTTGGTTACGCAAGCTACTTGCCGATTTGGGATTGCATGTGGAGAGAAAGGTTGTCATATATTGTAATAATCTTAGTAGTATACAGTTGGCCAGGAACCCAGTTTTCCATGCACAGATAAAATACATTGAGGTACATTACCACTTTATTAGGGAGAGAGTCTTGGCAGGCAACATCGACTTGGCCTACGTCATTAGCACACAGGATCTCGCTGACATCTTCATGAAGGCCTTGGGAGTTGAGAAGCTTTGTAGATTTTGAGATATGCTTTGAGTTGGATTTGAGCTTGAGGGCGAGTGTTGAGTTGTCAAGCTCAACATGAGCTGACACTCACGAGGCGCCTCGTAGCTGATACTCACGAGGCGCTTGCATGATCATTCGACATTTACATCACTGGCGGGTTTGGCAGCTGGCACTAACATACCTTTGCCAGAGATTCTACAACTGGACTACACCGACTAGTCCACACCTACCCACTCCTCTTAGCGTGTTCACATTATGGACTCCTTGTATATACTCTATTATGTGAGTTATTTACTTTATCTTCTTTGTGGACCTCTTTTGTTGTGTGAAGAAGATGAAGAATTTTCAGCCTCTCACCTTGTGTGTTCTCTTCTAGGGTTTGTGTGAGTGTGTGTGTGCTTGCAAGAGCTCAAGCTCTCTTCTCCCTTGCATCTTTTCAACAACCCCTCATCAACACTTGGGAGTAATGACTTATTTGCAAGGATTAGGAACTTAAGTAACATGTCAAGCACATATTGTCTAGCTCTTTTTGATGGTTTTAGTGTTATTGTTGAAAGGCCAAACACATATTGTTTATCTCTTGCCACCAAAAGGTCAAATGCATTTTGTCAATCACTTAAAACAACTAACCTAATCTCACCGTCCAGGTCTATCCAATCTTGGGCACTTGGATTGGGCATCGATAGTTCAAGCTATTTCTTCTACAAAGTAATTTAGAACTTTGGCTTGTCACATCAAGACTTTGGCTTGTTAGACCCATTAATTGATGGAACCAAGATAGTCATGGTTCAAGATGGGTTTGCAACTCTTCAACCTTTTCCGTTTACAACTCTTCAAGATGGGTTTGCAACTCTTCAACCTTTTTGGGTAAAGTACTTTTCCCATACCCCTTTCCCATCATACATGAGTTCTCTTTTAGAAGAAGGATCAATACCCACCAGATTCAATATCATCCATACCTTTTCAAGTAAAGTGTCCAGACATATCCCTTTCTCATCATACAAGAATTCTCTTTTAGGAGAAGGGTTGATATCTAGATTCAACATCATCTCTTGGTAGTAAATGTTGAGATCATTCTAATTCACCAAAAAGTCGACAATTAAATTATGGATTTCTGCCTGATCAATATCATGGTATTGATCTTGAGACCACCAAGTACTTGGCTAGCCCTTTATGATATACTACACCACCCTCTTTGACCTACAAGGCATATCATTTAGGGGCTAGGAAGAAGCCTTCTATTACGTTGTGATCTAGCTTAAGTTTCCCTGGCTCTAACAAAGGTACTTCATCTTTTGAAATCATGGTAGAACAACCCCTTACCATATAGATTTACACGTTGGTGTGACCTCCATAATAGCCTCAATGAATGAAGGTTGATTTGCTGGGTTGTGGGCCAATGTATTTAGTAATGGATGCAGTATGTTTTCATTACCATTGAGGACAATGTAAGGCATTGAGTAATGTCTATTTGATATTGAGTCTAATACTTCTCTGGTGCTTTTTTAATCACCCCCACACTAGAAGAGTGAATTCATCATGATGAAGTACCTTTATCATGATGAAGTACCTTTATCATGACACGACACAACTACACACTTATCCACACACAGAGATGTACCATGTATTGCACAAATTGTGTAGCCTTATCTAGTAATTCATTCTGCAATTTTGGCTCTCCTTAAACTAAAGAAAATTTCAAGGAATTAAGGAAGAAGGCATAGAAAAAAGTTAAAGAAATGATAGAGGATAAAAAGGAGAAGATTAAAGAGGCTAGAGAGAAAGAGAAGAACAAAACTGTTAATAAATTGACTACCAGATCAAGGGTGGAAAACAAGACCAAATCAACAAAGGTGAAGATAGGATCAATAGATAAGAAAAACTTGGCCCTAATAAAGGTTCAAGTTCTAAATTGTTTAATAGGCAGGGGCACGAGTTGGTTGGCATTTTCAACTTGATATGTTTAAGTTATGGTTTATCCTTGTGTGATATCTAGGACCGAGAAAAAAATAACAATATACCCCATTTGGATACCGATGAATCCTAATGTGTAAAGATCTCAAGCTTCATCGAAACCATTTTAGAAACATCAAAGCTACAACCCCAAAATATAATCTCTCAAGATAGTCACTCAAATACCTCTGTTTCATTAGAACCATTAAAAACAAGACCTAAAGACTTGTTCAATAAGCCTAAATATAAAACAAAGCCTAAAAATTGGCCACGAATGGATACGGGGCCTAAACACCTATTCAATGTGCCAATATCTAAACTAAAGATGTAAAGCAAGGACCTTCAAACGAACCTTGATGGCTCATGTTCACCATCAGACACTCCAATAGAAATGGGTTAGCAACATAAGCCACCTTGAGGCAACCCTACAATACCTAATGACTAGTTTGATAAGCCTGCTAGGATTTGATACAAGGGAAAACTAATTATACATCTCCCAATATGTACATGGGAAGAAAAGTCAAGGCTACTAAGGTATTTTTCAAGTGTTTTACTAGGGGTTTTGCATGCCCCTCATAATGAAACAAGTTACAAAACTATTTACAAATACTAACAAGTTTTTCATGAAGCATCTATTATTGACTAGTTTGACCATGTTACTAGTGTGCTTATTAGGTTTTCTATTTGTCCATATTTTGATTGAAATCATAATCCAATTTGAACATTAACATCAATTATTTGCATTACACATTTAATATAAACACCTTAACAACCAAATTATTTGGCTTGGTTGATCACGTCTCTTTAGTTGAATATCTTAATAAATTACATGAATGATCATCCTTTGTGCTCAATTATAGTGAGAAAACAATAACTTCCCAATTGGAACTTATTAAAAAAGAGGTTTTGGAACCTTTGTCAAAGAACCCACCAAAGAAAGGATTTCAAAACTTGTTAAAGAGAAGAATGTTGTAGTACTCAAAACCTCCATTCCGTGGTATAAAAATTTGTCACTTCAGGGTTCTATTATCTTCACGGGGTGTTCTCTTTTAAAAGAAGGGTCGATACCCACCAATTTCAATATTGTCCATAACTTTTTGGGTAAAGTGTCCAGAAATATCCCTTTCTCATCATACAAGAATTCTCTTTTAAAAGAAGGGTCGATACTTAGATTCAACATCACCTCTTTGGACAACATCTCTTGGTTATAAATGTTGAGATCATTCTAATTCAACCAAAAGTTGGTAGTTAAACTATGGATTTCTACCTGATCGATATTGTGGTATTGATTTGAAACCATTCTAGGTTGACCAAGTACTTGGCTGGCCCTTTATGATGTACTACATCACCCACTTTGACTTGTAAGGGATATCATTTAGGGGCTAGGAATAAGCCTTCTATTACTTTGTGATCTAGCTTAAGTTTCCCTGACTCTGACAAAGATATTTCCTCTTTTGAAATAGGTTTGTCCAATACTACCAAATTAGTGTCGATATAATAACAACCTTCACAAGATATGTAAGGAAACATGTGTATGCTATTATTGTTGTTGCCGCCAACATGTGTAGCATAGAGGAACATCGTAGATATCATCAGCCACACCTTTTATGATTTTATCGTATGTTAAAGGCATAACAAGCAATTTCCTGGTAAATAAGTGCTCAATCATCTTATCAAGAAGCCCCATCACCTGCCAAACACTTAACACATTTCCCTAACATTAGAATACCAACAGGACAACTGGTTACAAACCCTCTTGAACTTTGAATATGAACAGGCTCTTGTAAAGATCCTGCTGCACAAATTGGCTCAGGATTCACATTTATATACATGTCATTTGGTGGATAGAAACCCTTTATCGATAATGAGTTTTGATTTGTGCACTATTAGGGAATCTTGAAATCTTAAGCACTCATTTACACTTTTACTGACATCTAAATGAATTTTAAATAACTCCATGCTTTTTGGTGCTTAGCATCCAATAGTGATAGTAAACATCAACCGTTTATCAAATATACATCAATTGAGTTTGTCAAATATGCATATTATCCAATACAATTATTACTTTCCCTATCTTTGTTTCTTGATGTTGAATAGTCTAAGGTTTTGGGGCAGAACCACCATTGGTAGATTCAGTCTAGCGGGGGAGTAGGTTATAGTTGTAAACGGAACTACCTATAGTGGGGATTTTTCATAAAGAATTCACTTGATGACTTAACAAGTCTCTTTGATAAGTTCTAACAGGTCTCTTTGATAAGTTCTAATAACTGCTTCTTGAGCAAACATTCTAGGATGCATCACTTTATTAGGCAAGCTGTAAGGTGCCTCATTTATCTATGAAATACGAGGCTAAACATTCAATTTAGAGTTTCCCACAACTGAGCAAGTTTATGCATAATTCAAAATTAAGTATTATCAATGATTATTCCGATACTTACAGAGCACTCACTCCCTTAGGCTATTCTATGTTAAGGGGGGTAATATTCAGCTACATGCTTTCAGTGATTCTAATTGGGCTAGGTGTTATGATATGCTAGAGTCAACTAGTGGTGTTTAATTTCATCTTGGTGATTCATATATATTATGGCTCATCAAAAAGTAGTCAACAGTGCCCACTTCAAGCTATGAAGTTGACTACAAGGCCTTATCGTGATTGTGGAGTGATGCCTTTTGGTAGATCTCAGTGTTGGACAATAGTCCCCTCATTGATAGAGCCAGAGTGCATTAGCAATTATGAGAGGAACCCAACGTTCATGCTCATACATAAAGCACATTGAGAGATAATATTATGTCACGGAGAGGCTCATTGTAGGGAGAGATTAACCTGGCTTATGTCTTTACTCACGACAATGTGACAGATATGTATACAAAGGCTGTCTCACAAGAGGAGTCCAAGCTTTTTGAAAAGATTTGGGATTATTGATTGATCAGCCACATGGTCCTTGAACATGTTCACATCATCACTACTACAGAGAAGATTTGTAGACATTTTTATGGTAGTAATTTGTGGACATAAGCTAACAATGGGCCAAGGAACTTTTTCCCTCCTTAGGAGGTTTTCCCCCTCGAACGTGTGTACACTCTCTTATGAGTGTATGTTATTGACCTTATCATATCACTTCAATTATACTTTACTCATTCTCATCAATCTACTTTGAGGGTTGTGCTTCTCTCTATCTCCGCTTGCTTGTTGCGTCTCTGTGTGTGTGTGTTGCTACCTTTATGTCCACTCCAACAAGGAACCCCTTGACAGCAGTGATGTCAAGGAAGCACTCCATAGAGCCTAACCTAGTTCATTCAAGGGTAAAGGGGAGAATTTGAGAGAGTCAAGTGAAACCTAGATCGAGTAAATGGATGAGTACTTCAACATAGCTTGGTACAATGAAAGGAGAAAAATGACTCTTGCTAGACTAAAGATCATTGGAGTAGCTCGAACATGATGGAAGAACCATTGTGAATCAAATGGACTGAATCAAAACTAACTAGGATGGGAAGACATAAAGTAGTATCTCTAACAAAGTTTTATCCCCCAACATGGTTGTTCCATAAGGATTGGATGAATGAATTTTTGGAATTAGCCCAGGATGTCAAGGCCAGTGAGAAGAGTACCATTAGGCCTTTGCCAACCTTCTTCATTTTGCCCCAGTAATGGATAAAGCAATCCTTATGAACTAGTCTATTTAGAAGCTTAATGAGCTAGTCTAATGAAATGATTACTAAAGAATAAAGTATTATTAATTGACGACACACCTAGGCACATGATAAAATGCCCATAAATAAAGGGGGTTTCTTAGTTTTTTAGGCATTATTTGTAGCCATTTATATGGTAGTGATGTGTGGATGTAGGCTAATAATGGAACAGAGCACTTTTTCCCTCTATCAAGGTTTTTTCTCCAAGCATGTGTACACACTCTTATGAGTGATTGTGTGACCCTACATGTCATTTTACTTGTACTTCACTCATTCTCATCAATATACTTTGAGTGTTGTTCTTCTCTCTATGTGTGTGTGCGTTGCTACCTTTATCTTTACTCCAACAATTAGTATTAGAGCAATTTCTCTTGGCTTTCACCTCCTCATTTTTTTCTCGTTCATCACCTCCTCGAGTTACTCTTTTGATTATCTTAGATTAAGCTATCCTCTTAGGTGGAGAAGGTATAACTTATAGTGTTGTTTTACAACTTTTGGGTCGTTTTTTGGTATGTTTTAGGGCCTATTTGCATAATGTAAGTTTTTCATAGACATATCGGGGGCATGCCGGTTTGAAATGTCTTCGTCCAATTTTAGGTTTTCTGTATTAAAATTAGCGTAAAGCGTAGACATGATAGTTCATAAAGTTTAGACATGACCATCATCATCACTTCTCCATCGTCATTGACATCACATTTTTGAGCTCGTCACTAGCTTTATCAACATCGTTCATTATCATGCAACTTTTACATCCTTGGCTAAAAATATTTCTACACTCTGCAAACTATCATTTTTCATACACTTTGTAGGTCTCTTTCTTCACCAACCATCTCAATAACATTTAGTAGTTGAAATTGATGATACTTAGGGATATTTGTATTTTATGTGAGAGATTTGTTACTTGTAGGCTAAAATGGTATGGATTAATGTATTTGGGATGCTTTTTGCTAAGGATAATCTTGAGTGACGGGACTAACTACCAAGTGTGATCCTATATGCTGTGTCATGTATTAGTTACCAGAGGGATTTGGAATATTGTTATTGGCATTAAGGCATGTCATATCTCACTAAGTACTTTGGATGGTGATATTACTATGGAATATGCCTTCGATTCTCCCACATTGGAACAAGCTAGGTGGGATGGCAAAGATACACATACACATGCATTGGTGGCACTTTCTGTGAAAAGGAGTGTTATTCCTTATATTTTCATGTAAAATTATCAAGTAGGGATGCACTTTAATGTGCTTTACTAGGTGTATATGTAACAAGGCACATGTGGCCTTCTCGTGTAAGAAGGCAACAGTCTAAGCATATAAATAAGAGAGGCACAATATGTTGAATTCACATGATATGAATTCAATGCTTATTACAAGGAGCACATGATTAAGATCGAATTTACTTGATGTGAATTATCCTCCTTGATTTGTTTAAAACTTCTTCAGCCTCTTTCATGTCTCATTCTCTACCAATCCTCTCATATTTTGAATTTTCCAAAATCTTATCCCCAAGAAAATATACCCACATCTCCTACTAAAGTCATCAATAGTAACAAGAAGTAGGAAGAACCAGCTAATCCAATGCGGCTAGCATTTTACCACAAAGATCTGCATATATAAGTTGCAGAGGAGCCTTTTCACGATTCTTACTTTTTTGTGGATGTGGATGTCGATGTCGATGCTATTCGCCCATTATACAAGCTTCATATATATTTGATATCTTTAAAAATGCTACTCGCACGTCTCTAGCTTTAAAACACATCTTCTCCTCCACTAGTATTGCACCAAGCTCCTCAAAAGTAAGAGGTAAGTCACACACCTGCATATTCAAGGAGGTCACCAACTGTCATACTTCAGGGGTAAAACTCTAATTCACTTGGTGCCATGGTCTTGGTAAAACTCTAATTCACTTAGGTGCCATGGTCTTGGTGATCCTCCACCACCGCCATCTTATCTTGTGGATTCTTTATCCGTGATATGAAGTGCTCAACAACTTCTCCTTTAGAATGTTTTTATGTTGCAAGTTGATTCTCAAGGTTTTGAATCCTTGTCTGATTTATCTCATGCTGGTTCTTAAAAACTTGCCATTCTTCACCAAATCAATAATGTTTCAAATCCTTGTCTGATTTATCTCATGCTAGTTCTTAAAAACTTGCCATTCTTCACCAAATCAATAATGTTGGTGATTTGCATTATTCCTTCGTGTCCATGCCAAAGCAAGAGCACGATCTAGCAATATAGTGGATCTGTTGGATGCAAAGTAGGATGTGAATTTGCATTAACCTTAGTTGTGATTTCCCATAACTCATATGAATCAAGAATATACCAAATCTTAAACTTCTAAAGAGTGTAATTTATCCTATCCAACTTTTCCTCACCAAATGGTGGGGAATGGGCACGGGTAGCTACGTTATTTGGCAGGTTGGTGGTGGAACATCTCTCCAAATCTACCTTCAAATAGAAAACTACCAAAATAAGCTTTGATACCATGTAAGAAAACACAATAGTAGAATTAGGATCTACATAACATAAAGAGCTGGATTATAGAAAGAAGTGGAGAGTAAACAATATTATTGCTTACACACTTTGATTACAAAAAGTGATTGGCTATCCACCCACCTATGTACTATGGGTAAGGGGCTTTAATGGCAATCTAGATAGACTTAGGATAAAGGATATCTTGCTTACAAGAGTTCCTGAACATAATAAACTGGATGATGAAGACTAGCCAAACTAGTCTATATATAGTGCCCATGGCATGCATGGACACATGTCCACCACATTAGCCAATTAGTCTAAAATGACTACCCAACCACATAATCCATGGTGCGGCTATTGGGACCATAACAGACTACAAGAAAATCCCATAGGTAGTTAAGGTAGCTCCCACACGGCCATTTAAGACCATCTGGACCCTCAAATAGGCCCTACAACCCGAGAGCACTCACTAATGCGGTCACATAGCCCACACAAGCATGAATCCAATGTGGGAGAGTGCCAATTAAGATTTATACTTGTGTAGACTTGGCAAAGTGACCAAGTCTACATAAGCCATCTCTTAACCATCTGGCCATATAGTGTAAACTTGGCAGAGTGCCAAGTCTACATAAGCCATCTCTTAACCATGTGGCCATATTTTGCCACCATCCAGTGTCTAAAATAGGAACTACCTTACAAAATAGGGCACATTCATCACTCCATCACGATAACAACACGAGGGTGGAGCATCGAGCAAATGCGTTTTTCAATAGTATCACACCTAGTGGCATAACCCTGATTACCAAGCAACTTCATAGTTCTAGGAGGTCAATCCAACTACACAGCTACTTGAAAGCCAGATTAAAAAAACTACATCATTCATATGCTAGAGATTATGGGAGTTCCCTATCCCAAGTGAAACTAATGATATTGTTTAGTGAAACCAATAATATTCTTTAGTGGAAACTTCTACTACTCTTGGACCTTCCATGAAAGAAGCACTCTCATGTGATAAGGGATTTTATGAAAGGGTTAATGTCCTTTGCTAAATCATGCCATGAAAAAAAGGGTGTATTTACACAACCTCTCTCAATTTGATGGCATCTTACTATTGAAACATTTGATAAAGGATAATATATTATAGTGAATATAGTGAAATCCATTATCAAAGAGTATTGCATATACCAAATAGCTATCAGATAGGAAAAAACCCAAAATCTTGTTGCTTTACTTACAAGATTCTCTCAAACTATTACGGAGTAATCCATACACAAAATAATGTATCTAGAGTTGGGCAATATATGATTAATCCCTCACAACAATGAATTCATTTTATTCAATAACAAAGAAAAAACTTGATCCATTATTTAGAACATGATATTATAATTTTGGTAGGGGTGCTTAGAAAAAACAAAGAAAAAACTTGATCCATTATTTAGAACATGATATTATAATTTTGGTAGGGGTGCTTAGAAAAAAAGGCAAAAAGAAGTATTGAACTTGGTATCACAAATATACATAATGTCTAATGTTGTCTTTGATAGATATGAAAATATATTGCATCTACAGTTGTCCTGATTCATATCTAGACCACATACCAATAAAGCAACCTTCATTTGTCAAGGGTATTATTGAGGTCACACTAATGTGTGTACAAGCCATATGGGAAGGGGTTGTTTTGCTATGATGTTAATTCATTATATCCCCATGTAATGACATTCCAAATACCTGGCGGTGATCTAGTATGGCATGTGGACTTGAAGGGCTCCAATCTAGAGATAATGTTTGGCTTTGTGGAACTTCAGGTAACGTTTCCCAATTCCCTCAAGGTGCAGCTACTTTCCTATATAGACCCTCTGAAGGGAACTCTATTGTTCCCTTCTATTGTGGAAACCTTCATAGGTGTATATATCAAGGAGGAGCTCAAATTAGCTCTAAAAATAGGCTACAGAGTCCAAATTTAACACGGATATCTATTTGATAAGAAGGAAAACCCATTCTCTCTATTTGTGAAAGAGATTTCTGAGGAATGGAAGGAGGCCAAAAAGAGGGGAGACACAGTCATGTATTCTCTAAATAAATTGACAAAGAACTCCCTATACTACGGGAGGTTTGGCCTCAAACTAGATAGTAATATCACAAAAATATGTGATAAAGAAAGGGCCAATAGCTCATGGAAAATTTTGAGTACACTATGACTGAGTCGATTAATAAGATACACTATGACTGAGTCGATTAATAAGAAAGGGCCAATAGCTCATGGAAAATTTTGAGTACACTATGACTGAGTCGATTAATAAGATACACTGGCACACTTCAAAGATTGTGGAATGATCGTGGGACATTGTCAATATAGCATTACTTGGAATCACAAAATGCTACTTGTTCTTCCCCACAATATAAATGTTGGCAACAACAATAACAACATACGCTATGATACACATGTATTCTTACATAGTGCATGAAGGTTGTTATTAAGTTGGTAGTAGCGTTGGACAAACCTATTCTAGAAGAGGAAGTATGTTTGTTTAGAGTTGGGCAAACTTAAGCTAAAACACAAAGTAATAGAAGCCTTCTTCTTCCTAGGCCCTAAATGCTATGCCTTGCAAGTTAAGGTAGGTGATATAGTATGTTATAAAGGGCTAGACAATAACTTAGAATGGTTTCAAGATCAATATTATGATATCAATTGGGTAGAAAGGCATAGTTCAACTACCAACTTTTTGGTGGATTGGAACAATCTCAACATTCACAAGAAGAGATAATGTTGACGCGACCCTTCTTGTTATTGGAGTGGGGATCAATGTAGCGACACACACATAGATGCAGCAAGTAAGGAGAGATAGATGGAAGCATTATAATTAAAGTAGATTGATGATACTGAGTGAAGTACAAGTGAAGTGTCACTGACATGATAAGGTTACTTACACACTCACTTAAAGTAGATTGATGAGAATGAATGAAGTGAAAGTAAAGTGACATGATAAGGTCACTTACACACACTCATAAGAGTCTGAAAAAGCCTCCTAAAGAGGAAAAAATTACCTTAGCCCATTATTAGCCTATATCAACAAATCACTACCATATAAATGACAAATACCCCCTATATAGTGATGATGTGAGCATGTACAAAGATCATGTGGCTGATCAATCTCTAAATAGAAATAAGCTTGAAGCTTTATAAAAAGCTTTAAAATTCTTTAGTAAGGGACCCTTCGTGAACATATCTACCACACTCTTATGTGTAGAGACATAAGCTAGGCTGATATCTCCTGTAATGAGCCTTTCTTTAACATAATGATAATACACCTCAATTTTCTTTATGCAAACATGAAACACCTTGAAAATGGGCTTTGGATGTTACTAAAGATGGAGGTGGGGGACTGCTATTAACACCAAGATTTGCCAAAAAGTGTTTGAGTTGTACACACTCCACAATCATTATAAAAGTTTCCATGTACTCAGCTTCACATCTCTTAACCATCTGGCCATATTTTGCCACCATTAAGTGTCTAAACTGGGAACAACCAAGCACTTGGATCCATTATTTAGAACAAGATATTATAATTTTGTCAGGGGTGCATAGAAAAAAATCCCAATAGAAGTATTGAACTTGGTATCACAAATATACATTATATTTGATGCTGTCCTTGATGGATATGAAAATATATTGCATCTACAACTATCCCGATACATATCCAATACATTGACCACATCCCAATAAAGCAAGCTTCATTTGTCAAGGGTATTACGGAGGTCACACTAATTTGTACAAGCCATCTGAGAAGGGGTGGTTCTCCTATGATGTTAATTCATTATATCACCACATGCAATGACATTCCTAATACCTAGCGGTGATCTAGTATGGCATGCAAACTTGAAAGGCTCTTATATAAAGGTAATGTTTGGCTTTGAGAAGCTACAGGTAATGTATCCTAATTCCCTCAAGGTGCCACTACTTTCCTATATAGACCACCCTAATAAAGGAACTCTATTGTTCCCTACTACTACCAAAACCTTCATGGGTGTATATATCAAGGAGGAGCTCAAATTAGCTCTAAAAATAGGCTATAGAGTCCAAATTCAACATGGATATCTATTTGATAAGAAGGAAAACTTATTCTCTCTATTTGTGAAAGAGATTTACGAGGAATGGAAGGAGGCCAAAAAGAGGGGAGACAAAGTCATGTCCTCTCTTAATAAATTGACAAATGTAGTACGGGAGGTTTGGCCTCAAACTAGATAGTAATATCACGAAAATATGTGATAAAGAAAGGGCTGATAGCTCATGGAAAAATTTGACTACACTATGACTGAGTCGATTGGTAATAAGCTACACTAGCACACTTCAAAGACTGTGGAATGATCATGGGACATTGTCAATATAGCATTACTTAGAATCACAAAATGCTACTTATTCCTCCACGATAAAAACATATGCTTAGATACATTCTTACATAGTGTATGAAGGTTGTTATTAAGTCGATAGTAGCATTGGACAAACCTATTTTGAAAGAGGAAGTATCTTTGTTAGAGTTGGGCAAACTTAAGTTGAAACACAAAGTAATAGAAGGCTTCTTCTTCCTAGGCCCTAAATGCTAGGCGGGTGATATAGTATGTTATAAAGGGCTAGACAATAACCTAGAATGGTTTCAAGATCGATACTGTGATATTAACTAGGTAGAAAGCCATAGTTTAACTACCAACTTTTTGGTGAATTGGAATGATCTCAACATTCACCATCAAGAGATAATGTTGAACTAGGTGTCGCGAGCCTTCTGCTTGCTGGAGTGGAGATCAATGTAGCAACACACACATAGATGCAGCAAGCAAGGAGAGATAAATGAAAGCATTACACGTAAAGTAGATCGATGACAATGAGTGAAGTACAAGTAAAGTGACATGATAAGGTCACTTACACACACTCACTTAAAGTAGATTGATGAGAATGAATAAAGTACAAGTAAAGTACATGATAAGGTCCCTTACACACAAACATAAGAGTGCATGCATATGCTTGAGGGAAAAAACCTCCTAAAGAGGAAAAAAGTACCTCGGCCCATTATTAGCCTATGTCCAGACATCACTACCATATAAATGGCTACAAATCCCCCCTGTATAGTGATGATGTGAACATGTACAGGGATCATGTGACAGATCATCCCTAAATGGTAATAAGCCTAAATATTAACGAAAAGCTTTAAACTTCTCTCATGAGAGAGTCTTGTTGTGAACATATTTGCCACACTATCATGTGTAGAAACATAAGCTAGGCTAATCTCTCATGTAAATGAGCCTTTCCTTAACATAATGATAAAACACCTCGATGTGCTTTATGCAAACATGAAACACCTTGCAAATGCTCTTTGAATGTTACTAAAGATGGAGGTGGGGGATTGCTATCAACACCAAGATTTGCCAAAAGATGTCTAAGCCATACACACTTCATAATCGCTATAAAAGTTGTCCTATACTCAGCTTCACATCTCTAACCATCTAGCCATATCTCACCACAATTAAGTGTCTAAACTGGGAACTACCAAGTACCCAGGTGCTCACCATAGTTGCTACTCCTCATATAGGGACCTTATAAAATAGAGAACATTTCACGAGACGACGATAACAACACGAGGGTGGAGCATTGAGAAAATGCTTTTCCAATAGTATCACACCTAGTGGCATAACCCAGATTACCAGTAGCTTCATAGTTCTAGGCAGTCAATCCAACTACATAGCTACTTGCAAGCTAGATAAAAACCAAATCATTCATGATAGGTTATTATATGCTAGAGATTATGGGAGTTCCCTATCCCAAGTAAAACCAATGATATTGGCTAGTGAAACCAATAATATTCTTTAGTGGAAACTTTTTCTACTTTGGGACCTTCCATGAAAGAAGCACTCCATGCTAAGGGACTTTATGAAAGGGTTAATTTCCTTTGCTAAATCACGCCATGCAAAAAAGGGTGTATTTACAAAACCTATCTCAATTTGATGGCATCTTGCTATTGAAACATTTGATAATGGGACAACAATCTTATAGTGAATATAGTGAATTTCATTATCAAAGAGCATCATATCTAGCAAATAACTATATGATAGGAAAAAACCTAAAATCCTACTACTTTACTTGCAAGATTATCTTAAACTATTATCAAAGAGCATCATATCTAGAAAACAACTATCTGTCCTTTACTAAATCATGCCATGCAAAAAAGGGTGTATATACACAACCTCTCTCAATTCGATGGCGTCTTGCTATTGAAACATTTGATAATGGACAATAATCTTATAGTGAATATAGTGAATTCCATTATCAAAGAGAATCATATCTAGCAAATAACTATTTGATAGGAAAAAACCCAAAATCTTGTTGCTTTACTTGCAAGATTCTCTCAAACTATTATCGGGTAGTCCTTAGCCAAAATAATATATCCAGAGTTGGGCAATAAAGGGTCAATCCCTTGCAATCCATTTTTTTAATAACAAAGAGAAAAGTTGATTCATTATTTAGAACAAGATATTATAATTTTGTTAAGGGTGCATAGAAAAAAATCCCAACAGAAGTATTGAACTTGGTATCACAAATATACATAATGTTTGATGCTGTCCTCGATTGATATGAAAATATATTGCATCTACAACTATCTCGATACATATCCAATACATCAACCACATCCCAATAAAGCAACCTTCATTTGTCAACGGTATTATGGAGGCCACACTAATGTGTACAAGCCATATGATGTCAATTCATTATATCACCATGCAATAACATTCCCAATACCTAGCGGTGATACAGTATGGCATGTGGACATGTGGACTTGAAGGGTTCCGATCTAGAGATAATATTTAGCTTTGTGGAAGCTGTAGGTAACTTGTCCCAATTCCCTCAAGGTGCTACTACTTCCCTATAAAGACCCTAAGAAGGAACTCTATTGTTCCCTACTGCCAAAACCTTCATGGGTGTATATATCAAGGAGGAGCTCAAATTAGCTCTAAAATTAGGCTGTAGGGTCCAAATTCAACATGGATATCTATTTGTGGAAGAGATTTATGAAGAATGGAAGGAGGCCAAAAAGAGATTTATGAGGAATGGAAGAAGGCCAAAAAGAGGGGAGAAAAAGTCACATCCTCTAATAAAGTGACAAAGAACTCCCTGTAGTATGGGAGGTTTGGCCTCAAACTAGACAGTAATATCACAAAAATATGTGATAAAGAAAGGGTTAATAGCTCATGGAAACTTTTGAGTACACTATGATGGAGTCGATTGGTAAATAAGCTACAGTGGCACACTTTAAAGACTGTGGAATGATCATGGTGGGGAATAATCATCATACATTGTCAATATAGAATTCCTTGGAATCACAAAATGCTAATTCTTCCTCCATGGTATAAATGTGAGCAACAATAACAACACATGATCAGATACAAATGTATTCTTACATAGTGTGTGAAGGTTGTTATCAAACCGATAGTTGCATTGGACAAACCTATTCTGGAAGAGGAAGTATCTTTGTTAGAGTTAGGCAAACTTAAGTTGAAACAAAAAGTAATAGAAGGATTCTTCCTAGGCCCTAAGCTTAGCAAGTTAAGGTGGGTGATATACTATGTTATAAAGGGCTAGAAAATAACCTAGAATGGTTCAAGATTGATACCATGATATCAATTGGGTAGAAAGACATAGTTTAACTACAAACTTTTGGTGTATTGGAAAGATCTCAACATTCACCCATTAAGAGATAATTTTGAATTGGGTGTCATGACCCTTCTTCTTGTTGGAATGGAGATCAATGTAGCAACACACACATAGATGCAACAAGCAAGGAGAGATAAATGGAAGCATAGCACTTAAAGTAGATTGATGAGAATGAGTGAAGTACAAGTAAAATGACATGATAAGGTCACTTACACACACTCACTTAAAGTAGATTAATGAGGATGAATGAAGTAAAAGTAAAGTGACATGATAAGGTCACTTACACACACTCACATAAGAGTGCGTACATATACTTGAGGGAAAAAACCTCCTAAAGAGAGAAAAAGTACCTTAACCTATTGTTAGCCTATGTTCACACATCACTACCATATAAATGGCTACAACCCCCCGCCCTCCCCCCCTATATAGTGATGATGTGAGCATAGGGGTCATGTGGCTAATCAATCCCTAAATGGCAATAAGCCTAAAGCTTTACAAAAAGATTTAAACTTCTCTTATGAGAGAGCCTTTGTAAACATATTTGCCACATTGTTGTGTGTAGAGACATAAGCTAGGCTAATCTCACCTATAATGAGCCTCTCCTTAATATAATAATAATACATCTCAATGTTCTTTATACACATGATAATGTGTATAAAGAACATATTTGCCACATTGTTGTGTGTAGAGACATAAGCTAGGCTAATCTCACCTATAATGAGCCTCTCTTTAACATAATAATAATACATCTCAATGTTCTTTATACACATGATAATGTCTCCACACAGTGTCGTGTAGAGACATAAGCTAGGCTAATCTCACCTATAATGAGCCTCTCCTTAACATAATAATAATACACTTCAATGTGCTTTATGCAAACATGAAACACCTTGCAAATGCACTTTGGATGTTAGTGAAGATGGAGGTGGGGAATTGATATCAACACCAAGATTTTCCAAAAGGTTTTTGAGCCATACACACTCCACAGTTGCTACTGTAAAAGTTGCCATGTACTCAGCTTCATATCTCTTAACCATATGGCCATATTTCGCCACCATCCAATGTCTAAATTGGGAACTACCAAGTACCCGGGTGCTCACTACAATGGCTACTACTTATATAGGGGGCCTTATAAAACACATTCATCACCCCCATTCGGATAATAACATGAGGGTGGAGCATTGAGAAAATGCTTTTCACATCTTCATAGCTTGAAATGAGCCATGAAGATATACATGAATCACCAATGTAAAAGCAAAAGACAATAGTGGACACTCACACATCATAACATCCAACCCAATTGGAATCATTCAAAGCATACATCTGAACATCACTCCCCTTAGCATAGAATAAGGGATATGTAAGTAACCAATTGGAATCATTCAAAGCATGTAAGTAACCAATTGGAATAATTCAAAGCATACATCTAAACATCACTCCCCTTAGCATAGAATAAGGGACATGTAAGTATTTGAACTCACTTGGAAACCTACTAATGCTTACTTCCAAGACTGTGCATAAACCTCCTCAACTATAAGATCCCAAACTGAATGTGTTACATAGATAGATAGATAGATAGATGAGGCACCCAATAGCCTACTAATAAAGTAATACATCAAATAGTTCACTTTTGCATCTTGGAGACTAAGCCTAGTACCTCTCTCTACTGGTGTAGCAATAGGCTTATAGTCTTCAGACCAAACCATGAGAGCAACCTCTATATGTACTTTGATTGTAACATCACAATACCATTATCACACTACATCAATTGTATACCCAAATAATAATGTAACAATTGTCATCTCAAATACATATGTAATTCGGCCTTGAAGGCTAAAATCTTCTCCTCATTAGGTCCTATGAGCAACATGTTATCAACGTACAAAAGTGATGCATCAAATGGTTCACTTGCATTGTAGCGACTAAGCCTAACACCTATCTCTACTGGTGTAGCAATAGTCTTATAGTCTTTAAGGCCAAACTATGTAAGTAGCCTCTGTATGTACTTTGATTGCAACATGTCATCAAAGTACAAAAGTGATACATCAAATGGTTCACTTGTATCCTAGAGACTACGCCTAGCACCTATCTCTACTTCTGTAATGTAGCAAGACTAAGGTCCAAAAGTATGTAAATAATGGGCCATGGGCAAGGCTACTATAAATAGGGCCTTGGGTTCATTGTAGAGATCTTTTGATCATTCTTATCTTGGACATTTACATGCACTCATGGCTCCTTTAATAGAGATGGCCTTTCATGGTCTAGGGCTCATGACAAGCTTGATAGCCATCCTTTTGGTGAGAGGTTAACTCACGTAGGCCTTATGCACATACCTTCTTTGCTACATGTGCATGTGGATTTCTTCTCTCTTTCATCATAATCACATGGATTCCTCATATGTGTGATGCTTATCAAATGGATGCTAGATGTGGATTTTATGTGTTGATTTCTTTGATATTTGGTCTAGATCCATTTCAATTGGTATCATAGCCTTGATTTTGATCCACTTTCTTGGATTTTTCTTGAAAATTTTCTAGTTTTCTTGATAAGATTGGAAAATGGTGAAATTGCATGAATTTTGCTTAACGTTTTTGGACAAGAATTGGGCACTGGATCCATCTTTTGGGTCAAATTTGAGAACAGGATCAAATCATTTAGGGCTGTGGACCAAAATTTGAACTAATTGGGGTGATTAGTGTTAATAATCTTTTGCTAATTACGTTTTTTTAATCTTCTCCTCCACTTTTCCTCAAGCTCTCCATGGCTAGGGCTCGTCATACATTAGCCATTTCTTCTCCAAACCATAGGGCTTTGGTCGGGGACTTCCCAAGCTTCACATAGAGCTCCGTTTCTTTGATATTTTCTGTAATTTCCAACCCTTCTTGTGAGCTTGAAAACCCTAGAAAATTTTGCCCTCCTGTTAGTGCTTGACCTGGGGGATTTGGAGCACATTAAGCAACATTGAAGCTTGGCACACCTAAGGAAGGCTCTTGGCTTGAATTGTGGGCTTAATGGAAGGAAAACAAAAGCCATTTTGCAGATCTGCAATCTACAGCTCTACAGTGCGCAGGCCGTTGCCATTTTCTGCATATCTTGGAGCCTTGCAGAGTCAAAAGGGGCATGGCAATGCTTAGGTAACCCTAAGACCTTGTGGAGGCATGCTTATACCTTCAATGGAGCCTATGATGTCGTTTTTAGCAGCGAAGATGACCAACGAAAATGACGCCGATTCTGCATCCATCAATGGCGATTTCCTGCGCGTTTTGTGAACCGTGAGGCTTTGGTCGTCTGTGTTTTTTTTTTCTCTTGGAGGTTATGGAGTTTCAATAATAAGCTTGAAGCTTATCAAGAGTGCTTGAGAGATTACAAGGGAGCTTGGCAATCCCTTGGGCAGACGAAATCAGAGTAAGCTTCTTTTGATCTCCATTCTACCCAAAACCAACCTGAGTTTTTTCAAAAAAGGGTGGAATTTCTTCTCTCTTGCATCAAGTTTGGGGGTTTTCCTTTCATCATTTTGATTCAAGCTTCATCTTCATCAATTACAAGCCCTTCCCATGATGTAAGCTTCCATTCAAGTCAAATCTCACATGATTTCATTAACATTTTGGGAATTTAGGGGTTTTCATAAAATCAGGGTTTTACCTAATTTTTTTCCCCAAATTAGCATTAAGTTTCTCTTCTCTATGCTTTCTCATATCCATACATATGCTCAATGTTTGATTCCACCCAAGATTTAGGGCTTCTTGGCTTTCTTGAATGATTTGGGGTTTTCTTGAAAATTGGGGTTCTTCACTAAATTTTTGTGAAAATTCTTCATCAATCTTCCTTATCATACTTGGCTACGCTCAAATATATGATAAATTTTTTCATGAGTAGGGGATTTCATGTGGGAACTTTTATTTTCATTCAATTTTGTAATTTCTTGGAAAAATTAGGGTTTCCTTCATCATCATATGGTGGGATAGAGTTACCTTATATTCACTTTGATGCAATTGCTTCTCTATCAAGCCATTGATATACATCACATGCTCGAATCAAGTCATTAATCCTCATATGTTTGGGCACTTCCAAGATTGGTCATTTTCAGCTTTTCCTTGATGCATGATGGGAAGCCCTAGGGTTGCATCATTGGCTTGCCTATTAGCCAAAGTCATGCTATTTTGGTTGAATGGTAGCCATACCACTCATATGCTTCCAAAGATTGCCATCATTAGCTATCATATGCTATGAATTGAGACATTGAGCTTCACAAATCTCTATTGATTACTCAATTTGTCCCATAGAAGCTTACTCTAGCAAAGGATTGGATAGCTTCATTGGAATTGACTTGATTGAGTGCATATCGAAAAAGGGGATTGCATTGAGTAATGGATGAATTGTAATGGAATTGATTCATGCTTATGCTCAATGTGGATGCCTTTCTTTGTGCTCTTGAGCCCATGGTGAGGAGCTTTGAACCGGAATCATTTGGGACAAGTAAAAGGCTATTGGATACATGAGTTGTAATGATTGGCATGTTCTATACATGCCATTGGTATGTATCCTATGCTCTCATCCATTTCTATGCTTTCCATTGATTCTTGCACTATTAGAAAGCTAGTTATGTGGTGAGGGTACCTTGGCAATTGGTGGAGAGACCAAGGGGATAATGTCTTGAATCCGGTGTGCCATGAGTGCCTTGGAAAAGTGGTACATCGAAGGATTAGGTACATGGAGTGAAGACATGGCCTCAACTCTTGCCATTGGATTTTAGACTTTGGTAAGAGGGTGAGAAGGCTTTTGGCTGGGAGATCGGTAAGCAAAAACTCTACACCAACTCACATAAAAAATCTCTACACTGATTTCCCTCAATCCAATCAAGTGGCAAGGGTTTCAAGGACACTTGGCAATGCACTTGGCAATCAATGGTTCACAATATGGATATGCAAGGATGCATAGTTGATATCTTTGATTGCATTGGATTAGTTTTGTTTTGATTGAGATCCGCTTCCAAATGCAACAAAGTTATGGTAAATTTTCTTCAAAATTGAGTCAAGATGCATTGAAAGGATGATAATTGGATGCCACATGATGCTATGGGTATGTCGAAATGCATTGGTACAAGGGATTGCAAAGGGGATGCTTACGGTTAACATTTGGGCATAACGTGCAGATTTCACAGAAGTGCAATTCAATCCGAGAGGTTTTGGGCTGACCCAAATTGGACACCTACACTTCATTCCCCATTCTAACACCTTCCAAACAAGCTAAACGACATACCATTTGGAGCTATTGGTGAGCGGTTGTACCCGTTTTTCATAGGGCTGCCCTGTTTTGACAATTTGTAAACCAAAAGTGATCTCATGGATTAAACTTGATAGGTGTGTAGTACTCCTCAAAGGGATCCTAGCAAGCTAAAGATTTCCCAAATCAAACTCTTGAGTAGGGAGTTATGACCCATTTTTGGTAAAAGCCTATTTCATAAAAACCCAAAACAGAGAGTATTAGGGCCCGGACTGAACTTAAACTAATCATATAGGCTTATTCCTCATCTCATTACCTTTACATAAAGCCTTAGTTTGTTCAAATCGAATAACCCTAGCTTCACTGTTTGGAAATTTTTCCAAAATAGTCCATTAGCCAAAAGGTCGTCCTAGCTATCATTGGTACAGAAGACATGGAAGGGGAGGAGTTAGTGGAGCATGGCAACATTGATGCAATGGAGGAGTTGGAAGAGAAATTGATTATGACAAACACTCATAAAAGCACTTATCCATCAATGGGGCAAGCTTTTAAGAAAATTGAAGAGGAGGCAAATATGGGAGGTATTCATAAGCATACATTTGAAGGTGCACTAGCCATTTCAAATGATGCTCTTTTGCAATTACTTGTGGAAAGACTTGATTTCAAGCCACTAATGGAGAGTTTGCATGCCATCAACTATACCTTAAATACGAGGTTTGAATCCATGACTACCAAGATTGGGGCTATTGAAGACCAATTAGAGCAACACCATGAAGATGCTATTGGTGGTATGCATGGGAGCAAGCAGTCTATGCATGAGGCTTCTCATGGTGGTCATAAGGAAGGCAAGCAAGCTATGCAAGAGACTTTTACAAGGGCTACCTATGAGAATGCTACAAAGAATGCCTCTAGTGGATTCATGGCAGAGGCTAGAAGACCTCTCATGAGGGAAATGAAGTCTACATCCTTCCAAGCCAGTTCATCTCAACCATATGTGAAGCAACATACATCATGGTCTACACATGTGGAACCAACCCTTGGAGAACCTAAAAGAATATCTTCACATCCCAAGGGAAATCAAGCTTCTATGCTTGAAGAGAAGTTATATGTTGATGGTGATGTGGTTCAGTATGATTGGGAGCATATGTCATTCACCAAAAGGCATAGGAGAGTTTATGATCTATGGATGGAAATGCCTAATTTCATCAAGAAAGAGTACAAAGATGTGGCTCAATTTGTCAATACTTATATGCAATTCTTAATTGATGAGGATATTGATGAAGAGGATGTTAATGCAATGCAAGTAAGGAGCTATGCATTGTCAATTCCTAGTGGTGGAGGAGAAATGAGAACTTGGATGTCTATAGGCAAGATATCTTTAATACAAGGAGACAAAGATCTCAAGAGGGGACAAGTGCATTGAGGACTCCAATGCAAAAAGGTGGGACAAATAAGAATCATATACCCATGAATCAAGTTGATGTACATGATGAGACACATAGTTAAACATTATTCTCTTCAAAGGAAGTGATTGGAAGAAGGCAATGTGCAATGAATGATCTTAAAACCTCTACAAGTGTAGTCAAGAAAAAGAAGAGTAATATTTGTGAAATGTTGGTACCTACACTTGGTTTTCCTCTTGCTTTGAGTGAGGATAGAAGATCTATTATGCACTCAATGTTGCAAGATTTTGACTTGATAAAATGCAAAAGAGGACTTCCATTCACTATCACATTTGGTCATTGCATAGATTATGACTATATGAGTCTTTATGAACACATTATGGGTGTTGAAGTGGATGAGGCATTTCTTGTAAATTATGGATAGCAAGAAGATGAAGATACTTTATTGCCAAATATTTCTCGACAAGTCACCAATGTATCTGTGGTGGTTGAAAGGGATATGCAAGCTGAAAATGGGTACGATTGGACAACTTTCATAAGTGCTTTGATTGAGGAATTTTCAGCTTATAATATGACACCACGAGATTGTGAGGACATGGTCATTAATTACATGTTGGATGAGTACTAATTTGTTGATGTGACAAATGGGATGATGACTCATTTGTTGATGATACATGTGATGACCATGCCTTGGATGATCATGCATTAGGTGACACATTGAGTGGTTCGTGGAAGATTCATGAGAATGCATTGTATGATCCATTTTCAAGCTCGATTTGGAAGACATATGATTGTCTCTTGTTTGATAATGAAGGCTTAGAAGATGTGGATCATGATGCATACAAGGGAGAATTGTCTCATGATAATATTGCCTATACATGTGTTGATTAACATGCATATATGGATAGTACACATGTTGTTCATGGAGATGATGATAGTCTTGAGGTGACATGTTCTACTCCTTTTGATTATGACTATCACATGGATTTTGCACATGCTACACATGTTGATGATGCACTGGTTATAGCAAACATGCTAATCTTGAGGATGACACCTATGCTTATGGGAATGCTAGTTATGAGGCATGTGCCTTTATATTTTGTGGATGCCATTCTTATGAGATAGGAGGATTCGGTGCGATGACCATTGATGATGGAGTACCTCATACCCGAGATGGTGTTGAGTTTGTATTCCGGATTGTTAGATGCACTGTTATGTCTTCCTTTCGATCCAGGAGGTCACACCATTTTTTCATGGTGTTTGGATGGTCTACATGATGGTTATCCATTCGATCCAAGAGGATTAGCTAGTCGCATCACCGACATGGGCTTTCTATATTCTCTATTTGATCCAGATAGTTTGATAGCCATTGCTTTGGATTCTACATGGCTTGGATCTACATTTTGTCCATGCAGTCGTAGTTGTGTGGATTACCTCATCTTTTGGGTGATACTCATAGCTTTTCCATTTGACCCCGGTGGTTGAAATAATGGTCACATTGTGGATGACAAGGCATTTCAAAAGGATACACTTTCATTTGACCCTGATGGTGGGGATTCATCTACGAGAGGATTGCCACATTTGTAGTGGATTTACTTGTGGATATGGATGCATGGCAACCATTTTCTTAGGTGTAACAACAAGCTCTATTATGCAAGGATGTGGTTGAGCCATTTGGTATTCATTACATGGGCTTTTATGACTCCTACAATGGAAGATGTGCATTCTGGAATTTTTTGGACAGATTTAGTAGAGGCACTTTTTGGAGTCTTTTGGTGATCTCAATGAGCTCTAATGGTGACTATGATGGTAATTTTTGATATGTAGATGCTTTGGCATCATGCACATGTCATTTGGGGCTCATTTTGAAATTTTTTCATGAGAGATTTGCAAGTGGTAACCACATTGACATGGGTTGCCCACTATGCTTCAAGAGCACTTCTTTCATGATTGGAAGGTCTAGTTCCACATTGTTCGTGGTGGATGAGGATACTTGGAATTATTTGGAGTATGTGTACCAATATGGCATACTTGAGGAAGGTCTTACTTGACCAAGTGGCATGATTTGTATGGAGAAAATGGGCAATACTTGGGATTATATGCATGCTATAATTTTTGGACAATTTTGTTGAGGTCCATTGTTGGGGTCGATGCTCTACTCCAACAACTTCAATGCTTATCACAATGGAACAGTATGATGCAGGAAATGTTTGGCTAAAGTGTATGTAACATTTTTTGCCTATTTCATGAAGAATCTTTCAAAGGAATTCATCTACAACAAGGGCTGCCACAACAGTTCCACACATATGCATTGGAAATGAAGTTTTATGGACTTCTTTACATTTGGAGAGCATATTTGGGGCCTTTACCACTTCCCATTGATTTCATTTGAGGCGATATTGAATTGTAGATATCTTGTATGATTTTGAGGACAAAATCTTTGGGAAGGGATGGTATCTAATGTAGCAAGGCTAAGGTCTAAAAACATGTAAATAATGGGCCATGGACAAGGCTACTATAAATAGGGTCTTGGGTTCATTGTAGAGATCTTCTGATCATTCTTATCTTGGACACTTATATGTACTCATGGATCCTTTCATATGGAGATGGCCTTTCATGGTCTAGGTCTTATGGCAAGCTTGATAGCCATCCTTTTAGTGAGAGGTTAACTCACTTAGGTCTTATGCACATACCTTCTTTGCTACATGTGCATGTGGATTTATTCTCTCTTTAATTATAATCACATGGATTCCTCAGATGTGTTTGATGCTTATCAATGGTGGATGCTAGCTTTGGATTTTATGTATTTATTTCTTTCATATTTGTTCTAGATCCATTTCACCTATATTGGTGTAGCAAATAGGCTTATAGTCTTTAAGACCAAACCATGTAAGTAGCCTCTATATGTACTTTGACTATAACATCACAATACCATCATCATGATTTATAAAGTGTATGCCCAAATAATAATGTAACAAGCCCAATTTTTTCATCTCAATGTAATTCAACCGTCAAGGCTAAAATCTTCCCTTCATTAGGGCATGTGAGAGGGAAGCACGTCATCAATGTATAAAATGATGACCAAAAAACAATCTTTACTCCTCTTTGGAACTCTTAGTTGGATTGTTGCAAAAACCATTTGCAACTATGTGTTTATCTTCTCATACCATGCTCTTAGAGCCTACTTAAGACCATATAAAGCTTTTCTTAACGCGGATACTTTACATTCCTATGCCTTCTCAACAAAACCATGAGGCTGAGATACATAAACCTCCTCATCCAACATGTAAAGCCCATGGATTAGAGTACCTGATACCATAGTGATGTCTCCATCACTTTGGTCATGAATTATATACCTATCATCAATAAATTTGACCACTAGGCCTACCCTAGTAATGGTAGAGACTCATAATAAGTTCTTTTTGATGCGCCTGGCACAAACAAAACTTCTAAGATAGTGATTATCTCACCATTTATACCAGTGAGAGTAACCTTATCCTTTACTGGATATGAGGAGTTATTTTCATGTGACTGTTTCTCCTTAAGGAGCAAACTTAAGCGAGGAAAATAAATCATGCTTAGAATTAATGTGCTTGCTAGCACATTACTCTGATAGTGGTGCTAGCTTTACTGGATATGAGGAGTTATTTTCATGTGATTGTTTCTCCTTAAGGAGCAGACTTAAGCGAGGAAAATAAATCATGCTTAGAATTAATGTGCTTGCTAGCACATTACTTTGATAGTGGTGCTAGCTTGCTAGCACCACTATCAAAGTACCATACACATGCATGCTAGCATCACCATCAAAGTACTAGACACATGCATGCTAGCACCATTATTAAATCATGGTGGTGAGAAGTAATGTTCTTTCTAGCACCACTATCAAAGTATTAGACACATAGTGGTTCTTGCACCACTATCAAAGTATTAGACATGCTAATCATGTTAACAATCCAAAAACGGGATTGATCATGGTGATAGATATAGATTAAGCAACATAATTAAGGTGGATTAAACCACACTAAGAACTCCATAAGAGAGAGAGAGAGAGAGAGAGATTGCACACTCAACAATCAATTCTATTGCATATCACAAATGAACCATACAATGATATAGGCCTCTAGCATTATCCCACTTTACATATCATCCATGTGGCACTCCCTTTTCCACTTCTTTTGGTCAACACTCACACACCATACAATATCACATGTGGCATTCTTATCTTGCCACAATATCTTGCACCTCTAGGGTGCTTTCCCACATACACACAACACCGCGATTACATCTCTCAACACCCCCTCTTAATCGAGGTGTTCCATAACTCACCCATCACCCATATCAATGTAGCATTACACAACCGCAATCGCTACCTCTCAACACTCCCCACCTCAATGATACATTGGAGTGTCTATCAAACGAACATGTGTGCGTGTGTCTACCATCTTAGACACCAAGGCCATTTTGAGCCGACTTGCTCACAACGGAACCACAGAGTCCAATTTGAACATATAAGTTCGGGTGGGAACCAACCCATGCGTATGCACCTCACACATGCATCGCTCATGCTGCACACATCACGCGACAACCATTTCGAGCTTGTAGGTGAGCTCGGGCAGGGCAACCCTCATTCCAATGGGTGATTACAAAATTTTTTGTTTTGAGCACGCAAGCTTAGGGACGATTTGCCCATCATCAATTATGGGTGAAAATAAAAAATTACAAAGCCTTTTGGCCAAAGCCAGGCAACGGACCCCATGTGAAGATTCTTAACAACTTCCCTTGAGTTGAGCTGATATTAACTCAAAATTCCACGCCAAAATTGTGTGTGTGTTACTTATAATTTACTTTACACCATGTAAAATGGCATGTCCGTCAAATACAAAGTTTGCCATTAAAATCATGTGAATAAGACATGCTTTAAAAAAAATTAAAATTAAAAAAGATGGACCAGAATCTAATGATGCGAATGTTTAAGCTCAACAATAACATTATAGCAAATAAGTATAAAAGGGGTTACCTCAAAACTAAAAGAAGTGGAGAAGTGTGTTGATTATACATAAAAAAAGAAATTGGAATCTAGAGTACATGTATATGAGTAGTTTTGTGTGCCCTAGAGATTGCAGTCCTCTAGAGAGAAACCATTGGAGTAATCTATATCCATTCTTCATTTTTGTTATTCCCATGCCTTACATGTGGCAAGTTTGGAGAGGAAGAAAGAGCTTTCACATAGGTTTGGGGAGAGAGGGAGGGAACTTTCAAAAAGCAAGCAGAGTTGCACGTCATTTACTTGTAAATGACGCACAAGCAGAGTCGCGCGTCATTTACTAGTATTTTTATTACTCAAAGAATAGCGGTGTGGCATATATGATTTTCCATCTCTCTCTCTCTCTCTCTCTCTCTCTCTCTCTCTCTCTCTCTCTCTCTCTCTCTCTCTCTCTAAATTGGACATATTTGGGCATTGTAATGTCAAATTCGTTAGTCTCTCTCTTATGGTTAGGAGTCTACATAGACACCTAAAGTGTGAGGACTAGGACATCCAACATCAAGTGCTACACATGGTTATTTGTGTGGTAAATGTGTTTTAACTTGAGATGAATCATGGCCATAATTACCAAAGAGTATCTTAAACAACCAAAACATAAATTGAAAGATAAAAAATAACCTAACATAACTTATGACCTTGTTTTTTTTTAAAACTAGGACACTTAAATCTCATTCATTGTAAGCATATCTAGGCCTTTATTTAAGCCTAATTCCTTCATCTTGAAGATGCATTTCTTGCTGGTCAAAACTAGCTTTAATCAAGCCATAATCTTCTTGTAAAACTAAATTTAATCATTGTCTTGTAGCCACAATCTTCTTACAAAGTAATTTTCATCAAGATTTATCAAACATACACATTAAGAGACTATTTTACCCACTTGACTCCTCATTTTTGTTTCAAAAAATCCCACTTTTCTTATCACTTTTTGTTGTAATCATGGTGGAAAGAACAAAGAACCATTCATAATAGGGATTAGCATAGATTGCATTAGATTGAAATGAACTAGTTACATGGGCTTTTATAGCCTTTGAGGAGGTGCACTACTGACATCACTTTGATGAGGTGTATACAAACTCTTTTTGCACTGATTTCTCCACACGACCCCTTGAGGCTAGGGATGCCCCTTGACCACTGATTTCTCCACACAACCCATTGAGGCTAGGGATTCCCCTTGACATGTGGATGCACATGTGGAGTGATTCTACATACTTTGACTCTAGCTTAGGCTAACACTTTGTCCTATATGCACATTTGATTTATAGGTAAGGGAGAAGTTGGGCTTATATTTCTAACACCCCCCTTAAGCCAAACTTGGATACAATGACTTGATAGTCAACCAATAGGTTTTTCCTAAATAACAACAATCCTCCCTGATTACAAATGAGATCGAGTCCCCCCTAAAAACAACAAAGGATGTGTGGACAACAAAGAAAGGCTTGACCATATAAGAGTGAACAATGAAAAATCCTTTACAAAGCATATGATTCATCTTCATCTCCAAGACCAACAAAACCACAAACTTCTACAAAGTTACTTTCTTCTTCCTGCAAAACAGTGTTGGCCTTCTTTTTACCTTTCTTCTTATCCTTGAGATAGCACTCGTGTGGTGAATGGTTGGTCTTTCCACAATGCACACAAGGATTTTTGGTGTAGTAATATTTGATTTGGTGATTGGTCCTTCCACAACTTGCACATTTCTTCTTATTGTTGATGGAGGAGACAACATAGGCACCTTCTTGGAAGTCTTTGGCCACCTTCCTTTCTTCTTCCTGGGCAAAGAGTTTATCACACTTTCCAAAGAAGGAATGGACTCCTTCTCTTTAAGCATAGTTACCATTTGGTTGTAATTTGGAGGCATGCTCTATCTTCAATAAGATAGCAATAGCATCTTCTTCAAGAACAATAGACTTGACATACACAAGTTGAGCCATGAGACTCTTTAGCCTATTGATAGAAGAGGTTACATTTTCAATTCTTCCATTTTTAGCTCATAGAGCTACATCTTACGGCTAATTTTTGAATGTTTAGCCTTAGCACACCAAAGGTTCTTTCAAGTCAGTTTGTTCATCCTTAGCTTGTAATACAACAGTGGTAGCTCTAGTAGTAACAGTGGATGCTTCATCCCCCCCTTCTCCTTGAGATTTGACATGGCTCCATAAATTTTTCTTCATTAGATAGCCCTTCACCTTGGTTTGCCATGTATGGCAACCAGTTCCATTGAACTTGTCTGGAGATTTTGATTTTGATGCCATGATGTAGGATAGGTCTTACCATTGAGATTCTCAGGGCAGTGTCTAAATCCTTTACAAGTATGGCATGTGGATGATTGTGGAGGAGGATCAGAGAAGATTAATCAAGCAAGAAATGAATCCTCATAGATAGAATAAACATAAAATAGCATCATACTAATGATAAAATAATGATTAAGCTCACAATTAAGCACATAATTACCAAATAGTACTTAAAAAGTACAATTGACATGGGTCTGAAGGAGTTGGATCTCCTCAATGACTTCACCAAATCAAAAACCCTTTTAGGGGCACTTAGAGAAAATATGGATGCAACTATGGATTAAAGGAATCATACCAGATCACCTTCTATAACTCGAATGAGCCTTTGCACTCACCATCAAAAACAACACCGTTTTGGGGGAAATGCAAATGAGAGCCATATGTGAACAAAAATCAAGCAATTGAAGTGACAAGTTTGAGAACCTTCAATAGATCTACAACTTTTGTGAAGAAATTGTGGCAAGATTCGGCCTAGATTAGGTGGTGGAAGCCCTCCAAGTGAGATGTATGCTGAAAATGGCAGCTCCTAGAAAAACTCCATTAAAAGTGGGATAATTAATTAACTTAATTAGGTTATAATTACTAGATAATTAAGTTCTAATAAATCCTAGGGACGTAATAAGCTATAATACCATGTTGTGATCATGGTGGAAAGACCAAAGAACCATTCATAATAGGGATTAACATAGATTGCATTGGATTGAAATGAACTAGTTACATGGACTTTTATAGCCTTTGAGGAGGCACAGTGCTAACATCACTAATCAAGTGCATACAAATTACTTTCCTCTATTTTTTCCATGACTCGTTGAGGATAGGGATGCCCCTTACATGTGGATGGACATGTGGAGTGATGCTACATACTTTGACTCTAGCTTAGGCTAACATTTTATCCTATGCACATTTGATTTAATATGGCTAAGGGACAACTTGGCCTTATATTTCTAACACTTTTCACCTATAGCTAAAACCTTCCTTTACATGGGCTAACATGGCCCAACAAAGCAATTCTCAAAACTAGTATATATATCTCTAGATATAAGCTTTAATCCAAACATGATTAACTTTCTCTAATTTCTAGTAAAAAAAGACCTAAATTTTACTCTTATATAATCGTCTCCAAAAGAATGCATCCAAACATCATCCCTTTATAACATACTAGGTGACTAGGTCTCTCCACAAATCCATGAAAATTTGGCCTAACTAATCTCCTTTTTAATTCTCTAATTTTTAGAGGTTCTTTACTGCAATTTATTACTCCCAAAATTTTCATCTAATGGCCAAGGTAGAAAAAATGCTGTGCTCCAAAATGCCTTATAGATTAAATGATATATCATTTTCCTTCACGCACTAGTTTTTCTTCTTCTTCTTCTCCGCAAGCTCTCACATGGACTCTTGTGAGGACTAGGGTTTACATCCCTTTGTACCACATGAGGTGCATACATAAAATCCAAGATACTATACATAGAAAAAGAGGCATACTTTTCTTCATGACAATGAAGATGAGTGGAGAGGTACTCCTTCCCTCCTCCACACCTATATGCCCTAGCTTTTGGGAAAGGGATGAACCTCGTGGGCTACATCTATATTGCTATTTTGGCCTATGTCCTCCTCATGAGGTGTGTTGGGTCCCCTCCTTTGCTTGTTGGTTATGGTTGGTCTAGATGACTCCCAAGGCCTTTGGGTGGCCTTCCTTCAATCCTTTTTGATGACCAAAAAATTGTGCAATTCTCTTGACGTTTCACTTTTACCTTTTCGCTTTTCACTTTTTATTTTTATTTATTTTTTACTTTTTATGTTTCCCTTTTATGGTTTACTGTTTACAATCTCACTCTTCGATTTCACTTTTTGGTTTCATTGAAAAGGGGGTTTTCCTAAATCTTTGAGTTAGGACTTGCACGCATTAAATGTGTCCAACCACAAAACAAACTTTTGGAAATCTTTGGCTAGTGGCCTAAAGGCCTGCACGCATCAAATGTGGCCAGCCAATCAAGATGCCTTGAATTAGGGATAGGATTAAGTGTAATTAACTCGTGTTAATTATACTAATGCAAAAATGTAGAAAACATAAAAATTTCTGTGTTGGCTAAATCCTCCCCTAATTTCTGTTATTATCCCAATTTCTTCACATAAGGAGTCAAAATTGACACAAACCCTATTGTTTTTAGATTTCAAATTTGAAAAAACATGCAAAAACCAAAAAATGTAGAAATAAAAAATTGGACATGCAATTGAAATGTGGGAGATGAATTTATCTAAATGCACTTATTGTAGTACTCACATGAAATGAACAACAAGCAGGGATTGAATAATATGCAAAAATTTTAGAAAATGAAAAAATCGTAGAAATTACAGAAATCAACAAGAATGCAAACAATGCCATGAAATGGACACATTTTCATCTATTTATTACTACCCTTTTTCTTGCAAAAATAGAAAACAAAATTAAAACATAATTCTTTCACACACACACATATTCAAAATGCATTATGGCTATGCGGGAGGGCTATTCCCGGTATAGTAGCACTCTTTATGGGAAGCCCTTACACATAGAAAGAGTGCAGGAACTAGCCAATGTTGTGGGGCCTTGCCTCACCACACTCAGGAGCATAAACAGTTCAAGTCGAGAGGTTAATCTACCATAACCTAGCCTACAATTGCATAAACAAGATGTGTCACTTGCCTTGTTGATTGCTCGTGCTCGGATTCTCATAGGAGACCTTGTTGCTGCACAGCCACACTCCAAGCTCTACCCCAACACCGGTGCCGCACTTCAATGGAAGCTCGGCCCTCCTCTGTCACTCAATCACACACACTCACTCTCTCACACACATGCAAACAAGCACACGAGCTCAAATAAGCAAGAGGCAAGCAAGAAAGAAATAGCATAGGAGAGTAGAGAAGAAGATCACTCTATTGAATTAGCATAAAAGAATGAATGGTGAGTATACACAATGACCCTTATCTTGGCCCATAGCCTTCACACCTTGGGCAACCATACTAAAAAATAGGTCCATGGCTATCCATGGCCACCTAGGCTTATGCAAACACTTAATCTAAGAATACAGTCTCCATTATTAATCCCATGACGTGCCTTTCATAGACAAGTGGTGATTGCACACGTAAAATATACAATGACATTGGAGAGGTGTCCGAGCCGATGAGGGTTAACACCCGACTATATCACAGAGATTATCGTTACAACATGGAGATATAAAAATAGAGCCTCTTGAATTTTCAATAGCAAATAGTTACATCAATGTTGTGTTTACATCAATCATGAGAAAATTTTATCCATCCCGAGAGCAGTTAACACAACGATCAATGCCTTCTTACATTGTCTAATATATTGAATTTACATATTGCATCAGAGCTTTGTTCTAAACATTGGGTGAGGCTTTCTCTTGCTCTCCAAAAGGGAAACCTTGTTGTTCATGAGGCGGTGATGCTTGCTCCTTTGTGGGCTGTTGAATCTCCTACATGGATCCACTCCTTATCGACTAGTGTTTTGCAGATACTGCCGTGGTGGGCAATGTGGTCACAATGGAGGGGGCACAAACACAAATGGCATATGTAGCTATCATTGCTCTTGATAAGATTTTCAACCGTCATGGCCCTAAATAGTTGTGAATCCATCCGTATAGTGTGCTAATCATGGATTCTACACGAAAAAAAAAATATGTGCTATCAAAGAATGTACAACAAAACTGAGATATCAAAGAAAAAATGCATGCTTATAGTTTCTAAGTGAGGGCAATCCAACATTGAGTGCAGCAGCAACACGACATTATAGCACACTCTCCAAACACAGCTACAACCATCCTCTTGGTGTGAGACTTTGCATTTAATAATATGTGTCACCTCTAACGTCTCCTCTTGGGTGACAACCTTGACACTAGCTATTAACTTTCTAATAGATCTACATGTCATTTTATAATTATCAATACTAAAAGTTCTTTCTCTCTCTCTCTCTCTCTCTCTCTCTCTTATATTAAAAATGATTGTGTGGACTTACTGCCTCACGGTGCCATGAAATCCATTGGTGGATGAATTAGCAAGATAACATCACTTCAATTCAATATCTAAAGCAACAATCAAACTCTAGTGTGAACTATAAAAGGTAATTAAGACTGTGAGAAAAGAAGTAACATTTACTATCTATGTCACAATACCAAAAGTACAATTTAGGCCATGTGTCACTTACTCTTCATGGTAGGCCATTATAAAGACCTAGGCTTCATCCAAATTTACATCCCTTAACCATGGACATACATTATAAAGACCTAGGCTTCATCCAAATTTACATCCCTTAACCATGGACATACATTATAAAGACCTAGGCTTCATCCAAATTTACATCCCTTAACCATGGAATGCTCCTTTGAAACCAAAATTGCATAGCAGGGAATCCAAAACATAAACTTTATGCTAAGACCCCTATGGGAGATTTAATAAAATCAAGATGCACATATAATTTACATCATATTACTTACTTTAAGAAGGCATCACAATTTACAATCAAGTTAATTACATGGACATAGAAAACCTTAAAGCAACCAATATAACTATGTTATTGATCTCCTTGTCTATGTTGGATAGGACCTCAATCTCCCCCAAACTAAAATGGAAGTATTGAGTAGCGTTATGCACTTGATGCATCACATATCAAAGGAGGGGCCCATATAGCTCAATGCTTTAATGTTGGATTGATGTAGTTCTAGATAAGCAGCTTCCTTCATCACCCTTTCCAACCTCTTTCTATTTTTGGCTTAGTTTTGGGTCCTTTGTGATTTGAGCCACGTGTCACAAGAACAAGTGACCTCTGTCACCTCGGTGATCTGAACTCTATCACTCAGGGGAGGGATTTCCAAAATACCTTTCATCCTTGTGTCAGTAAGTTGAACTGGCTCTAGGGTCTTGTTATATAGGATCCTAAACAGCTGTAGGGAGTTCATGTCCTTCAACATCACTGCAACTCTATGTGCATGAGTAGCTAGAATGTTGCTATCTAGCTATCTTGGAATAATCCATAAGCCAGTCCTTATTACCAACCTCCTGAAGCAACCTAGGGCAAAACCGTGCCAACGCATACTAATCTGGTTTCTTTTACAAATGGATCTGACCAAGTGTTTAAATGGAAGCTTTGGAATTACACATTTCATGTGCCTCTACAACTTTCGCAATTCTTGGAGAACATATCAATGTTGCTTGTACCTCCAAGTTCTCATTGGCCAAAGGGTGGGTATGTTTTTACCCAGTTATACATTCTTAGCTATCTAAGGATATTTGGATGATGAGTGAGAGCCTCGTGGTTTGCTTTGTACGCACCATTTATATAAAAAAAATCAGATGGATAGATGTTTAGTCTTCTCAATAAAGTATCAAAAAAACTTATTGAATAAAAATCACTACAACGCAATCAATAAAGTATCAAAAAAAAACTTATTGAAAAAAAATCACTATAACACTATAAGCAGTCATCACATATAATCAATTTCCCTCCTCACGTTGTACTGATTTTCATAGACAAAGGGCTATACTACACATGTATGGACGATTTTACATCGAGGATAAGCACTCCCACATGCATGATTGCTAGTGCGATTTTCAGACACCCTTGCTATTTTCCAACCAATCGTGAATTATAGACACTTATTGGAGAAAAATCTCTACAACGCGATTAGCAGACATTGTGCACAAATAATTTCCCTCCTTGCCTTGTGTACTGATTTCTCAAACAAAGAGCTATAGATCACATAATAACTCACCAACACATGTTAATTGTGTCACGTGCATCAAATCAATACAAAGCGAGGGGGATACCCGAAAATGTGAATGGCACCCGCCCCACGTTATGGTGATCCTACACCTGTGCGGGAGATTGTTCATAACTAACATGAATTTGACATGTTAAATAACAAGGTATTATACATGATTCAAGTAGACATGGTCCGGTTTGATAAAACACGGTGATGGAGTCTCCAAAAACTTGTATAGCCAAGCATGCGTTGTGTCGATTCACACCATATGGTCAATGCAAAGGTTGTCCCGCATTGTTGTGAAATCAAACCATGTCTACCCATCTATGATGAATGCAAAAGTCAATGCATGTTGATGTGAATGGGATGCTTGAGTTTTTGATCAAAACATGCATTTTGGAGAAGAAAACTCACCCACTATAGTAGTAGAGTTGGCATCCACATGCGTGAATAGTTGAGATGGTGTGTAAATGAGGCAGAGCTGACGATATTGAGGTACAAACATGAAAAAGATATTTTAAAGAGCTCTCTACTAAATATGATGGTTTAGGGCTTAACAAGAGAGGTCACACCTTAAACAGTAGTGATGAGGCATGATGACATCATGTACATGTGGTATTGAATGATGATATCAAATGCGTGAATGACACGTGTTAGTCACACGTGTGAAGGGGAACGTGTGGCAGTTGCTATGCTGATGCATGCCTGCCATATGTAAAGACCGTTGACATCAGTATAATAAAGCACTCCCACATGCATTATTGGTAGCATGATTATTAGACACTCTTGCTCTTGTGCAACCAATTGTGATTTTTAGACACCCTTACTCTTCTGCAACCAATCATGACATTGTTTCAAGTACATTAAGAGATTGAAATTTCCACAATTCATTATATTCCACAAAAAATTCCTCAACACATAATTCCCACTATTTGCAATCAAACATTATCTAGATTTCTTAGCAGATATCCCATTAGGTGGAATGCATATAAAGTCATGCTTCAAGAAGCGATGAAAATATTTGGGAAAGGCCCCAAAGTGTATGCTCTAAGGAGTAAATATGGAAAAAGGGAGCTTCTCAGATCTAAAAGATCAAGAGTTTCACCAGTTTTACAATTGCAAGATGATGCCGAGCCATCTTTAAAGAGGGCAAGGCTTCACACACCAGAGGATGCTAGTTAGCGCAGGATCAAAAGTAGTAGTAGACTTCTATCTCTTGTAATAATTAGCTCTTTGATGTAATACAATGACACTTCAAGCTATGTTCAATTCTGAAGTAAAACTGTTAATCATGGATCTATGGGTATCCAAATCTTTCCATGTCCTTGTTTTCTTTGTCGGCCATCCAGCATGCTTAATACTTGCATTAGATCTCCTCCATATATCTTGCTTTTTTCTCTATTTATAAAAGTTTCACTGCTTTTGGTTAATTTTGAATGCTTTGAACTGCTTCTTATTTTGGGCTTTGTGTACAAGCTTCCTATATATCCATCGATGAAATTCCTCTAAACTGTTAGCTTTCTCTGCTCCTCCACTATGTCTCGTATGATTGAAATACCTATGATAATGTGTTTTCTCCATTCCTTGGGTTGACCATATTGATAAAATACCAAGCTTCTTTGAAATACCTAGTGTGTGCTTGATAATGTGTTTTCTCCATTCCTTGGGTTGACCATATTGATAAAATACCAAGCTTCTTTGTAAACTAAGGAGTATGATTGTAGTTAGATGATATGCTATAAAAGAATAAAATAATACTTTAATTACTAAATTTCTCAACATACAATTTTAGAACTAGTTCAATGCATAATGAATCAAATACAATATAGTGGGTGATGTGTTGATCCATGCAAAAATCATTGATCTCTTGAACTCATCTAACATTGCTTGAAAGGTCTCATGGTCCTTCATAGTCCACACTTTTAAATCACATAACTTAAATATACTGTCTAAAGATTTCCACACATTGGCCTTAAGTGATCTTGGTTAACCATTGTCTGCGTGGTCTACTATTGCGTCATGAATGCACTTCCATTGGCTATATTTTAGGTTTTGCACTAATCGTCTTCTTCGATTGACAATGGGGTTTCCAATGCTTGTAGTACCTCTTTATTTATTTGTTTTCGCATTTCTTTTACTGAAGAGGGTTTGATAATAATGATCCTTTCATACTAGATCCCTTCATCTTTGCCTGTAAAGTCTTATAAATGGTTGAGTATCCTCTGTGTGATATTTGCCTCATTAACTATTTTGCCTGGATGTCTTGTGGACTGAGTTGATTCTCTTTGATAAAGTCCTCTATCTGCTTATCTATAACCTTATTATATTTATTGTCCTTCATCATTACTTCTACATAGGGTTTTATTTTTTTGCAAGTATTTTCTTGCGAGCTTTTTTGGCATCTGCCGAGGATTTTGCAAGCTTTTTCATAACCATAAGCTTATAAGCTTATGAAATTACAAAAACTCAAAGCTACCAACCTCCATAGTCATGTACATACAACCCACAATATCCTCATATATTCATGTAATGTGGCAGCCCACCAAAATGACTAATAAAAAATTGAGCTATGCATATATACATACATGTATATACATACATGATGCACATAACACCAAAATGAGGTCCACAAGCTCATCGGATGCTTATGCATATCTCACCAAATCGAAACAATGAGCTATCCATATATACACACATAGCACCAAAATAAAAACCATAAGCACATCATACCAAATCCAAACCATAAGCAAGCTTGTGCATACTACCAAAATGAGAACCATAAGCTCGTAGTAGGAAGCTTATGCATATCACACCAAATCCAAACCATAAGCTTATAAGCTTAAGAATCACAAAACTAAAGCTACTAACCATGTATATACAACCCACAATATCCTTATATATTCATGTAATATCCAAATATACATGATGCAGATAACACCAAAATGAGGTCCACAAGCTCATAGGATGCTTATGCATATCTCACTAAATCAAAACAATGAGCTATCCATATATACATGCATAACACCAAAATAAAAACCACAAGCACATAGAAATCTTATGCATTATCACACCAAATCCAAACCATAAGCAAGCTTGTGCATAATTCCAAAATGAGAATCACAAGCTCGTAGGAAGACACCAAATCCAAACCATAGGCTTATAAGCTTATGAAATACAAAAACTCACAACTATTAACCATGTGCACACAACCCACAATATCCTTATATATTCATGTAATAGGAAGCCCACCAAAAAGACTAATAAAAAATTGAGCTATCCATATATACATGATGCACATAACACCAAAATGGGGTCCAGGATGCTTATGACGTCCAAAATATCCATGTATCAAAAAATCCTTATATATCCATGTATACACGATCAGTCTTCACGATCAGTCTTCTTGACTAATCACAAATTGAGCTATCCATATATACATGATATGTATAACACCAAAATGAAAACCACAAGCTCATAGGAAGCTTATGGATATCACACCAAATCCAAACCATGAGCTATCCATACACACGATGTGCATAACACGAAAATGAGAACCATAAGCTCATAGGAAGCTTATGGATATCACACCAAATCCAAACCATAAGCTTATGTAAAACAAAAAACATCCATGTAATATAGTTGTATGTTAAAATAGGATAAAGTTCACTCATCTTTTGGATCACATGGAAGATCCATGAGGACATTGTGTGCAAGATATGTGTCTCCCTCAACGAAAAGACAATGGCAATGCAAGTCCTTGCATTGGCGTCCCAACTCTCCACATCTGGCAAAGACATCAATAACACAATCTCAAGTTACCGTGAAGGTACTGACAAGCCACCTATCAACCATAAAGATCATTGCTTTCATCAATCCTATAAAAGACCATTCATTTATATTCAAATAGATCGGTTTTGGACTTACTTGTAGAAATGCTTCGTTCTTTCTACACCCCCACGTATGTAAGAACCCCCCACCTTTGTTCGTTCAAAGGAGAGTTGATGGCTTGACTCATGCAACATACTGCTTTGATATCTTCTCGCCTGCCTCCCGATCCATTTTTGGGAGTGCATGCTTACCTCGTCAAAAGACCCCCATCAATAAGGTTCACACCTAGAAGGAGCACCACACCATACAAAATTTTGTAGCAATAATACGTGAGAATATGTGATAGAGACAACGCATATATATTAAATAAGTTTAGGCTCTATTGTTTACCTCTTCTCCACACTCCAATAAGTAACCATACTCTACAAGAACTGTGTATGTTCTATGTAGAGTGAATCCTCCCTTCTTTGCATGTAGGAATATGGTAGGAAATGATCTGCCAAGCTGCAAGTCACATACCATCCTTCGTCAGCTGTGAAGGATGCAACAAACCGTGTTACTGTGGTGGCAGACAAGTCCCTAGAGAACACATTCCAATTTGGGCAACCTAGATCTGGCAACAACTCAACTGCCAAGCCCGTTTTGGGAAAGTCAGCCCAAACCAATCAGGCCACCTCTACACACGGAGCACCATGATGTGAGAGGTCCTTAGCATTAACCTTGCCCAAAAAAGCATCAATCCTGTAACCAACAATATGTAATGAAAGTTAATACGATTAATATCCAACTAAGTTAAGACTAAGTTGTATTAACTGAAGTCCTCACATCTATGTTGCCTCAATATGCATCGTGACATCTTCCATAATCACGTCCACGTGTGAAATAGTGCACATCTACAATATCCACATTTATTCCATGAGTGCCAATTTTTTTGCATCAAAATTAAACATGTAGCAAATTTTTATACCATTTTGGTGTGTTGCTCTTGGTGTCTCTTTGTCTTGTTTTCCTCCCATATGAAAGTCGAGCCCTTTCTTGCTTCGAACTTCACAAGAACGAGATGATTCTGCCATCTGTGGAGGTCTTTTCTTTGCCATCGAGCCCTCCTCCATTGGAGGTTGTGGATCTTCTTCCATTGGAGGTTGTGGACCATCATCTTCGAAGTTTTCATCTCTCTCTTGATTGTCTAATACTTCTTGATAAGCCTCATAAGCTTCAACCATATGATTAAACAAATAAACATGAGATTTACAAAAAGACATTTATTGTAACACATTGTAATATGTTACAAGAACACAATACCTGTCCATAACTCATGCTCACTTGTATGTATCTGTCCGAATGGATAATCCAACCACCAAGGACATACATTAAGCTCCCATTGACTTATGTCCCTCTCTCTCCATGTGGAAGGGTACATACACTCCTCACTATCCATATCTGTCCATGGCCTAATAGCTTCAGGGGTCCTTACAAACACAAATTGTCTACATAAGTGACGTATCCCTCTGTCCAAGAGTTTTATGCACAAGTTTCATTAATATGTATATACATGTATAAAGCAAAAATATAACAGAGTTCAAGGCTTAAGTATTACCTATACACAAGACGTTTGGAAGATTCCTCCATTTTTGTGGTTGCTTCTCTAGCTCCAATGTTGCTTCACCATTTCCTAGGTTAGCAACATGGAGCATCTTATATGCACGATCCCGAAAGTTAGTCTCCACACCCCTAACTGCCTTCATGTATTGTTGATTATATTCATGTGAAAGAGGCCATAGCTTTCTTAATGGCATGTGTAAAGTCAACTTGCATTCATGATGGAATAACAAGAAAACATCCCAAACAATAAGATTTTATAATTATTTTTCAAATCACACGAAGAACATCATTCTTGACATAATATTGTATGTCTTACCTTCCACACAAGCTATGATAAAACAGTAGCCGGGGCGGTGTACCATGGATTGTTATTCCTCTTTTCAACCGCCATATCTACTTCAACCCATCTTCTATCCTCTTCAGCGCCAAGAGCTCAAGAAGAGAAGACTTATCTGCTAGGCTGAACTTTTGAAACAAGAAAACTTCATTGCGACAAAGTTGTTGGATTTCAAAGCAAGTAGTAGTTCCCCCTCTTTTTGTTTGTCCACCTCAATGAACTGGCACCTTACTCTCACATGACAATGATAATAGTGCTCATAAGCTACATGTAATGACAAAAGCCCAAAGTCTTAAATGAGTTTTAAAAAATCAATTTTCAAGAATTAAAGAATCAGAAGGTCAGAATGTTTTACCTTCACGAATCCGAGCAAACCATGCCTTAAGCCTATGATTCCCATCCCACACAAAAAATTTCTTGCCCTTTAGATCCTCCCACTCACCATCCAACTCACTTTTAAATTGATCATTCACTAGATTCCATGTCGGTCCCCACTCCAGCCGCGATCAAGGTTTGTGACATGAAGGAATTCATCACTCCCAAGCCTGCGCATAGACTAAGAATGGTGCTTGTGTAGACACATAGCCAACCATCGTGAAGGTTTGACACCTCACTAGTTGTACGAATTGCCTCAATGGGTATAAGCTTGCACAATGGTACAAGAGGTGGCTATGTCGCTCTCCGAACATGGAATTCCCCCAAAACATCTTGCAACAATCCAAAATCTATTTCCTTTTTTCCAGCACTCTCACATGAGGAGGAGCTCTCTCATTCTCCCCAACCTCCCTGCCTTGATCACATGTCTCCCCTTCTGCTTCCACAATAGCATCATCTCCACCACCCGTTTCCACATGATGATGATCATCACCCTGGGGGGTCGATCAGGCTCTCCCTCACTAAGAGCCCCTGGCTCACTGGTTATAGTAGGCTCGGTCTTTGTCACATTCTCCCTATTGCGACCGAGAGGTGGCCTCCTCGCTCACGGTTTTACCTGAAGGGCCAGATTGAAGTCCATAGCTTTTGCTACCTACAACACAATGTCGATTACTCGCAAAATACATGCAAAATATGTGCATCATCTAAAAGTAAGTGCCAAGTACCTCTTGCTATAGATTTCATTCCTCGTCGTCCCATGATTCACTCTCCTTCAAGATCAATCGCTCTACCCCTGTAAAAAGTAAGCAAATATAATGTGTAGTTTAGTAGTTCATATAAAATCAATAGAAGGATCTAAACAATCATGAATTTATGGTGAAAAAAGCAACATGGATTTTCTACCATAGCTTTTGTGAGAAATCAATGTGGAGGTATATATTTGTGGCAAATCGTATATAGCAATGCTTTTGGTCAAGGCAAGTGTGCGGCCTGCTGGACATGATGTTTCTAGCCTTGTATAGAAGCGAAGTGTGGAATGGTGGCCGGGTAATTGCTATGCATGTGATCCATCTTATACCACCACTGCATTTGCAATGCATCATGGAATGGGAAGTTGTATAAAACCTTGATGAGACTGGCATGACTAGATCATATGAGAAGTCCATTGGATCCTTGTGGAAGATAAAAAGGGGGGGCTCTAGGAGACCCCTTTTTTTGTGGAGACAGCTTGTTGACCCTCTCGGGCATCTAGAGAGGACGAGCGGAAGAAAACCTAGGGCCCCCTTTTTTGTGGAGGCTGCTTATCAACCCTCTCGGCAGCGGGCAGCTTGTCGACCCTCTCGGGCATCTAGAGACAAGTGGAAGAAAAACCTAGCATGAGTCAGTGTATGGTGGGTGGCCCATTGCACGTTATTATCGACCCTCTCGCACATCTAGAGACGACCAGAAGAAAGGGGCTCCTAGAGCCCCCCCTGATGATCTGCGCTAGGAAAAAAGGGGGCTCCTAGAGCTCCCCTAATGATCTGCGCTAGCGCAGATCATAGGGGGCACTCTAGGAGCCCCTTTAGGCAGCTTATGGGGGCTCTAGGAGCCCCCTTTTCTTTGTGGAGGCCGCTTATCAACCCCTTGCATAGCCAGGTAGCTTATCGACCCCTTACCTTCACACGCTTCACTTGCACCTTGAGTCCACGACGGTCTTTGTCCTGCTTCACGAGAGAGAGAGAGAGAGAGAGAGAGAGAGAGAGAGAATATATATATATATATATATATATATATATAATCTATTAATAATTAATTAATTAATTAATAATTAATCTATTAATAGATTAATTATTAATTAATCTATTGATAATTAATGTGGAAAATAAATCACGAGAGAGAGAGAGAGAGATTATTAATCTATTAATCTTCACGACGCTTCATGAGAGAGAGATTATTAATCTATTAATTATTAATCTATAGCCTAAATATGGAATAATACCTTGGAAGGCATGGAAGGTTGGCTCATGAAAGTAAAAATACTCGTGGCTCTTAAACCCTAGGAAGGAATTTGCAAGTTGATTAATTTTGTTAATTTTGTAAAGTAGATCTAGGGTATCTTGCAAAAAGTAAGTTATAAATAACCAGATTTTGCAAGATACGGTCATTAGTTATTATTTTGGCCGTCATTAGTTATTATTTTCTGTTTGGGAGTGTCATAAGTTATTATTTTCTTTTTTGGCAGTGTCGTCAATCATTAATTTTGTATTTTGGCAGTTGCGTCAGTTATGAGCAGATGTAAAATATTCTTTAGGATCGATGTGTTTGAAAATATTAGTTAGAATCGATGTTGATTTACCTTTGCACTAGAACTAAATATATTAATATTAACATTAGTACATTATAATGTACTAATTTTAATATTAACATTAGTACATTAAATATATTAATATTAACATTAGTACATTATTAATATTTATGATGTACTATAGAAAATTAATATTTTTTAAAAATTAATATAAAAATATTATTATTTTAGTAATTAATCTTGAACATCTTAAATATTTTGACATTATATAATGCGCACATAAAATGTGTTCTTAAAGCCAAATTAATGGCATTGAAATTTTGGAATCTCTTTTCAGTTTCCTAAGTTTTCCCTACATTCTATCAAACCATTTTGCAAGCTTCTACACTTTCTTCAATTGCATCCAAATCTTTGCATAGTATGGAGGCCTTGATTCAGTTTCATTCTAATAAACCATTGGTTTCCGAGCATGTGTCTTTGCAGAATGGTAAACTCATTGTTAGTCAAGCATATTTGGAAAAATCTCTTCCCCAATGGTTATCAAATGTCAAGTTTCAATGCTGTGTTGGATGAAGATGAGGACACAACTATGCATGTTCTGATGGTAGGACAAAGTGATATTGAGGTGACCTCCATTTTGTTCTTGATGCTACCTTGTCCAAGAAGCATGTTGTTATTGGTAGGCAATCAAAGGAAGCTAGCACTTTGAAAACCCCTAATGTTGTGGATTTAGAGAGTCCCTCAAAAAACCACAGTAAGTCTCCTTGTCACCAAAATTTTCCTAGTGGGAATGAACAAAAAAGTATAGTACCTGTGATTCTGAATCACAAGAAAAGCAACATTCTTAAAACTCATTTATCTAGCCTTGGTAAATGCTTTAAGATGGTGTCAGAGCTACCACGTCATTATAATGGGAATCTCATTTTTTAGTTTCCCGCTACAATGGGAAAAGTGAATTCCACATATGGGAATCTCATTATAATGGGAATCTCATTTTTTAGTTTCCCGCTACAATGGGAAAAGTGAATTCCACATATGGAATAGAGCAAAAGTATGATGGGCATTTGTGGACTAAAATCCCCTTCTACATATTGGTGATTCAAAAGAATACTAAAATGTGTGCCAGAAGGTTCTGTCGTTGATTTTGATTCTTTATCAGCATGTGAAGTAATGATGATCTGATATCAAATTGATCTAATATCAAATTGAAATGCACAAATTGATATACATGAACATGTGTAACAATAATAAAATAATAATATGATGTTTATAGAAATATTACAATAACGACAATCAACTAAGTAGTAGTAATGAGGTCTACTTAAATCTTAATTCATTCCTAAAATGGTTTCCTTGTTTTCCGATCCCTCTAAAATGGTTTCCTTGTCACGTAATAACTTCTACACACACTACTCCATGGTTTGCTTCAAATAAATGTTCACCTTCTCAAATAAATCTCTTTCTAATTTAAGAACATTGCTTGTTGCTTCCAAATTATGTGTATGTCCAAGGAGCCCATTATAGCCATCTCCAACAAAGTTAAGTAGATCTCATACCGAGCTAAACAAAGGAGCAAAGCATTCTCCTCAATCTCCATACATATCATCCCAAGCTCTCTATGTGCTCTTATAAAATTCACCTTTCTGCCTATATCTAAATGTCACCTGTGCAATGAAACACAAAGATATCTTTTCTTATACAAATCCTCAATGCATGTAATAAGTGAACCCCTATATATTTGGGAATCTCAATAAACCCCTCCTCTCTTACCATGAGAAAGTGGTCTCTATATATACTCATTATGGATGGGAGTGTGCTAGGTTGAACCCACATTGTATGGATGTAAAGGTGCCAAAACTCATCCCTAAAGACGTTATTTTGATCCTGCTTAATCAATATGTTAACTTGTGATTGTGTGTAGTATTAGAAAGGTGGTAATACATCCACATGAAGTCTATCAGATACTATCTAACCTACAGTCCATGCATACCAACACTCAATGTTAAGCAACTCATTGGTGGATAGAGGAAGTTGGGACTAGCCATGGTTATCTTTTTGTGTCCTCTAGTGTCTCTTCCATGTGAGATGAATCATTTGAATGTATGTTAGAAAGGTGGTAATACATCCACATGAAGTCTATCAGATACTATCTAACCTACAGTCCATGCATACCAACACTCAATGTTAAGCAACTCATTGGTGGATAGAGGAAGTTGGGACTAGCCATGGTTATCTTTTTGTGTCCTCTAGTGTCTCTTCCATGTGAGATGAATCATTTGAATGTATGTTATCAATTGAAATGATGAATTTGTGTGTACTAGGCATATTGCAAACTTAATTAATATGAATAGAGGGATCCCTACGGATTGGGCATGAGAGCATCATTACTTGTAGTCTCTCTATATCTGACTCCACCTTGGTTGAGGGATGTCAACAACCCAAAATGATGCACCATGCATTGATCATGGTCTGACGAGAATAAAATGACTGCCTTGGTTTGAACTTGTTGTTGAAACTTAAAAGTGGGCTTGACATCAATGTCTCTCAAGGTGGGCCACTGATACAAAGATGTGGCATCTAGTCTGATTGTAAATTTCAATCATGAAAATATAACCTCCCATGACATCAATGCTTTAATAATCTCCACTATCTATGCATCAACAAATGTAAAGGGTTTTCTTCGTGTAATTAACATGGTGTTGCTTGAGAGTGTACAAGACCGCATCGTCAACATGAAAAAGGATAGATCACCATCTCTATGATCAAGCACCACTTTAACTTTCCGAATGTTTTTTAAATTTTATTTTTTGATTTATTGAGAGAGAGAGAGAGAGAGAGAGAGAGAGAGAGAATTTCAATAAAATAAAATAAAAATCCTAAGCCCCATCCCAAGTGGCGAGCTTACCACTTGGGATGACGCATGTGATTTTTTTAATTTTAAATTTTAAATCCTAAGCCCCATCTCCCAAGTGGCGAGCTCACCACTTTTGATGGCACTTGTGATTTTTTTAATTTTTAATTTTATTTCTCTCTCTCTCTCTCTCTCTCTCTCTCTCTCTCTCTCTCTCTTCCGCCATCAAATTTTTAAAAAAGGTAAAAAAGGGGGGGGAGGGAAAGCCCCAAGCCCCATATTTAATTTTCACTCTCTCTCTCACCCCCTCCTCTATATATATATATATATATATATATATATATATATATATATATATATATATATATATGAGTGAAAAAAGGAAAAAATAACCCCAAGCTCCATTCACCACTTGGGATGGGGCTTGGGTTTATTTTTTTAAATTTATTTTTAAATTCTCTCTCTCTCTCTCTCTCTCTCTCTCTCTCTCTCTCTAACACATCTACCACAACAAAAATGTATGCTCTCTATTAAATTGACATAGTCTTAAGCTCTAAGTCCCACCTTCAAGGGTGGTGATAGGGGGGATGCGTAGGATAGTGGTGGATGGAGGCACTCACCACCAAATGCATAGAGATAGGTGGCGGCGCGAGGGGGGTGGCTGCAGATGCACAAAGATGGGATGAGCACAAGGGAGAGAGAGAAAGAGAGGAGATTTTAAAAAAACCCAAGCCCTATCCCAAGTGGTGTGCTCGCCACTTGGGATGGGGCTTGGGTTTTTTTCTCTTTTTTTATTTTTTCATTATTATTTTTCAAATATGATAGTGGAATGAGAGAGAGAGAGAGAGAGAGAGAGAGAGAGAGAGAGAACCCAAGCCCCATCCCAAGTGGCAACGAGCTTACAATTTGGGATGGGGTTTTTTCACTTTTTTATGATTTTTTAAAATTTGATGGTGGAATAAGAGAGAGAGAGAGAGAGAGAGAGAGAGAGAGAGAGATTTTAAAACAAAAAAAAACCAAAGCCACATCGCAAGTGGTGAGCTTGCCACTTGGGATGGGACTTGGGTTTTTTATATTTTTCACTTTTTTTAATAATTTTTAAAATTTGATGGTGGAATAGGAGAGAGAGAAAGAGAGACAGAGAGAGAGAGAGATTTTAAAAATTAAAATTAAAAAACCCCAAGCCCTATCCCAAGTGGTGAGCTCATCACTTGGGGAAAGCACAGAGAGAGAGAGAGAGAGAGAGAGAGAGAGGGGAGGGGGGGGAGAGAGAGGGGGAGAGATATAGAGAGAGGGAGAAAAAAAAACCCAAGTCTCATCCCAAGTGGCCCACTTGGGATGGGCTTAGGTTGTGAGAGAGAGAGAGAGAGAGAGAAAACCCAAGCCCATCCCAACTGGTGTTTACTAGAGTTGAAGACAGCCATGCACCAGGAACAAAGTCAAGTATACTAGAGTTGAAGACACAATGTGCCTAAGTTTTTTCATGGTAGCAATTTTCCAAGGAAGGCAAACCAAGGAAACAAACAATGTTATGTTTTCATGATGTAAAGTTTTTTTAACATCAATATGTGCGTAAGAAAGAGGAGCCATAGGAAGAGAGTAAAGAGAGATAGGGAGACAGAGAGAGAGAGAGAGAGAGAGAAAGAAATATTGAGGATAGGAAGAGGGAGTGAGAGAAAGGAAAAGGAGAGAGAGAGGGGAGGGGAGGGGGGAAGTGAGAGGTTAATGAGTAGGGAGAAGATGAGAGAGAGAGTGGTTGGAGGGAGGAGAGTGAGAGACAAAGGTTGAGAGGAGAGGGGGGAGAGAGAGAGGTTAATGAGTGAGGAGAGAGAAGATGAGAGAGAGAGAGAGAGGAATAAAGGAGAGAGAGAGAGAGAGAGAGAGAGAGAGGAATAGGGGAGAGAAAGAGAGAGAGAGAGAGAGAGAGAGGAGACTGGAGTGGAGTGGAGTGAGGGATGGGCTAGGCTGGGGATAGGCTAGGCTACAAGGAGGGAGGATGAGGGGAGAAGAGAGAAAAGACGTGTGTAATAGTGAGAGAGTGGATGTCAAAAAAAGCTTGCTCCAAATCCATCCCCTATCACCTGTAGTAATTGGTCATTCATGATGAAATCCATAGAAATGGAATCCCACTTTTGATTTGGAACGTTAAGAAGTTCCATTTCCCTAGGAATTCTTTGACATAATAGGCACTCTCTTACATGATTCACAACATCTCTCTTGAGTCCAAGCCAAAGAATGACTTGTGTAACTTCATATAGGTCTTATAAATCCTACATGTCATGAATAAGGTTTATCATGAAAATCTTTGAGGATTCTTCTTTAATGTTTGGTACATCTAGGACAAAGTCTAATAAGATTCCAAAGATAAATCACAGACTTCCAAGCTAAAAAGCTTATAGTTACTTATGCTAAATGCTTGAGGATTAAATCAAAATGAGGACCTGTCCTTATAAAGTTTCTAATCTGGTCCTCAATCAAACAATCTAACTATGGACACAACATTTTACACGGAGGTCTTCTAGTCAGAGTATCTAGCACTGTGTTCTCTTTTCCTACGAGGTGTTATTCCCCAGAAATTCTCCAATTTCACCTAATACACCAAAATTCTTCTAATTTTTCCCAAAATTGAAACTTCTCTCTACCCTTAATTTCTTACAATTTCCCAAAATTCCTCCATTTCCATAGTTTCCTCTCAAATTCTCCCCATTTCTTCCAATTTCTCTGTTCACCCACAAAAAGTGAACATACTTAAAGTGTACTTTACACTTCTTCAGGGTGCATACTAAACACACCATAACTAAAGTACACAACAAACCACCTTGAATTGAAAATTAACATGCAGGAATTTGGCTGCAAGACTACTCAGCTGCACTTAGGACAGATCTGCCTTCAAGTAGTGAGGCAAGAGATGAAAAAGTCTAGTTCATTGTGTTTTATCTAGAGACAAGCCATGGACACAACTATTTAGGACAAACAACTTTGTAGGTGCAAAAGGTAAGCTCGATGTGCCCTCGCGATAGTAACTGTATCCGAACTTGCACTATGCAGTGTTGGCTGCCAGTTGTGTACAAGGGGATGTGCACCCTTAGATGTACAAGGTGATGTGCACTAGACACAAAGGTGTTGATGTGCGCATGGGTACCATGACTGACTGAATTGTGTGTGGTTGCAGCTAAAACAAGGAAGGCAAAAACAAGGTATACACAAGTGATGTGCCACCCTTGGGTACTAAATTGCAGATCCAGATGGTTCTGCAAAGATCACATCCCAGATACATGCATACACACGAAAAAAGAGCAACATCCACATGCCCTTTTGAGATCCCGGTCACAGTTCTATGACACACCATGAACAATGCTGAATTGGCACTCAAACTCAGCCTATTGTAGAATGGCATATCCCAGCACATTTAATGGCCCAAACTAGAGGATCTCACCAACACAAGGGCTGAGACTTAAATAATCATATTCCTCTTTCCTTTCAGGAAGACTTGAAGTCTTCTAAGCAAATTACGCTTTTGTGTATAGATGCAAAGACTTTATATACAAAACACTTATACAACACATACACTAAGGCTATCTCATTACTCAGAAACAAAACCTACCACCATTCAAAATTGTCGATATACATTCAAGTACATCTAGTCTTCATCAATCATTACTTTCACAGCCAACCTAAGGCAGCTGGCACATCTGCGGTTGCGTAGATTATTTTTTTTGGCTACATTTCAAGAGAAGTGTTCTCTTTTTTCTGACACGTTCCATTACACTCATGTTTGTTCTCTGAGAGTTCCTGCACAAGTTGAGACCATGGAAATCAAAATTCATCAGCCCAGCTTAAAGGGACAGATATTAGAGTCTTTGCACACAATTTCTGGCCTGGCACAAAGCTGGCACATCCTACAATGGGTGGGGGTCGGCAGGCAATGGACGGGAAGTCTCCCCCATCCATTTTTTGAATACCTGCCAAAAGATCGTATGTGTTCCATCTTTTACCCAACCAACAATCATTGATGTGTAAACACACCTAGTCCGAAGTACAAACAATGCTTGAATATGTTGGTTCAAAAAAAAAGCACCTGAACCTGGTGTTGGAGAAGCTTCACATACTCTACAACCTCATCAAGCATGTCAGCAGTATGGGCTTGCTGTATAAAGCCAAAAGCCAAAATGGTAGCTTGTGTGAGCAGTTGCAGACCACATCTTGAAAGCTTAGAAATGATATCAGCAAAAAGTGTGGACAATTTCTAATTCAAGACTCGTGTACAAGGGGCAACATGGAAAAAGTGGCTTCAAAAGGTACCTTGTCCAAGTTTGGTACAAGGTCTTGTAACTTCTTCATGCGCTCACTAATCTTCGTTCTCCTGACCTGCACAAAAACATAACTATGCGGCTCGTTAGTTATAGAAAAGGTGCTAGCTGAAGCTCCAGCGTAAGTACTTGTGTAGACTCTGCTCTTTAACACTAGCCATACTCAAGCCCATGTCTAGTCACTTATTTTACCCGTTCTGCAATGCTTCGTGGATGTGTAGCAAAGCCCCTCTTGGCACGGGATTTACAAAGGACCGAATCCACTGCCATGCTGTCAGCACTTGAAGTTCCAGGAATAGTTAAATGACTCGGTGGTGGACAAGGGCTATGGTCCATCGAGCCCATCTGCTATATGGAAAGACAAAATGCACAACAACCATGTTTCAATCATTCAGAAGTGGTATTCCCAAACCCCACCCCCCTCCTTTTGGTAAACCCCGCCATGTAGCTTAAGTACATGGTCATGTACAGACGTGTGTAGGTTGTTGCAACCCTCCTTGGGAACCCAAGGTGTGAGTTCAATAGTCAGGCGCGCGCACACACGTGTGTTCTTCTCTCTCTCTCTCTCTCTCTCTCTCTCTCTCTCTCTCTCTCTCTCTCTCTCTCGCACGCACACGCACACGCATACGCAAAAAAAAAACCAATAAGGCACTCGGAAGCCATCAATATCTTGCATCTTGGTGCCTTCAAAAAACATTTCATTGTAAATGATGAAGCTTTTAGAGGTTTTACCAGTGGATCTGTTGCTGGCAAGACTTTGAACACCTTGGCTTCGGCTTCCCTTCCTCTCTTCCTTTGCCCAAGAGCTGCAATCTTCTGCATAGCGGAGTCAATAGAAACCTCATCCCACTCACCGATTCCATGACCATGGATCAAACCTAACTCTCTTCTGCCAACGATACCTTGCGCAGACAACTTTCCAGCTAAAGAAGACATGGTCACCTTCTCAGCACCACTAGAAAACTCATCAAGTGACAATTGTGACAGAAGTCCAGCAGGAGAGCTACTCTGTCGCAACAGACCATTGCTTTTCAACTCATCAGACATTACACTGCAATCATTGGCCTTGAAAGTGCTGGTGGTGTCCGCATAACAGTTCCTTATGGTAGGCACTGCTCGTGGTGACCCTTTAGATGTAAGCAAATAAACTTTACCTCCAGTATCATCAGGATTCCTGTGAGGTGTAGTTTGCACATGTGGACCTATGTGCTGAGACAATGGCCTCTCACTCATTTCTTCCATAACTAACCTTGACAGAAAATCGGCAGGTGAGCTGCTATGTCTGATGAGATTGGACTTCACTGAAGGCAGCTCATCAAAATGCAAATTGGGTGCCAACATTGATCTGTGGGAGCTTCTTTCTGTCTGGCTCAGCTGGCTTGACCGTGCCACTAGTGGCTCTTCCCCTCCATGCTCAAGGATTGCAGAGAGAGGACCTTGGTTGATGTGCTCCGGGAAACCGCCACCGCCTGCTGTCCCCGTGAAGGAAGAATGTTGGCCAATCAAGTCGCCCTGGTTAGGGTAACTCTGCTGATTTCTGTCTATCATCGTAGAGCTTGATTGGGCTTTACTGGGGTGAAGAGAGGGCCTTGAATCACAAAAAGAAGCAAGCGTACCAAGGTCACCATGGTTGAGGAACTGAGCAAGCTCAGAACCATCACTTACAGGGTAGAACTCGTGGTCTAGGAGGCTCGCAAGCATTGAGCTTGGTGCAGAATGGTAGCGAGTCAGACCAGCCGATGACACCGGCCCTGATGAAGAAACCGGCATATTCTCAGCCTAGGAACTGCAAACATTGTGGTGGAAGGCCCGATGACATTTGTGTGGAAAGTTCCTGGGTCCATGTCCATGGTGGGAAGTGAGCTCTGCTATGCCCAATCCTCTTTACCATACAAGAGAAAAGCAAGCCCCTTTGCATGGAATCTGTACTAGGAAGCAAAGGCTACACCTGTGCTGCCTTTGTGTAAAAGCAGAAATCAGCATACTTACTTGGAACCCAAGAAAGGGGTAGGCTTATCCGCACCCATAGACAGTCAAGTTGCACCCTATTTGCAAAGCCCAAAGTTCAGTACTTTGGTGTGGTATAGATACATATTACACACTGCTCCTCTGTGTGTGAGAGAGAGATTAAAAGATGGGACAAGGCCTCGGGTTTCCAACCCCAGAGGCAAAAAATGATAGTGTGGCACTACCTAGCTTGCTGGTTGCAACAGAGGGGGATTGAGTGGGGTTTGGAACTTGACCCCAATAGGCCAGGCATCATGCAAAAGTTAGGCAAAGGTGGCTTGAAAAACCCTCTCAGCTTGCCAGGAAGCTGATTCTTCTGCAGTTGATTTGAGAACTTGACATGACAAGGGCGGTGGCAAAACCAAGGGTCAATCAGATGCAATTAAAGACAAATGAAAAGAGAGCACACACGTACACATACGGAGTGGAGTACCTGGAGGCTGGGGGCTGCTCAAGATTTCACTTCACAGTGCACACATACCTACATGGATCACTTGGGTTAATCAAGTGCAAAGATCGTTTGAGGCAGATAAAGGCGCACTGTATACACTGCTGATACCCTGTAACATCAGCTTCTGCTTTTGTTGGGCACCCACGGGCCACATGCCCACGAAGTCTTTCCTTTGAGGGCAACAGGGCGCCCATAGCAGAGCCCTGTGGGAGCGCCCGCCCATGAGGAAGCATAAATCCTAGATGGACACCAGATAGAGATGGGAATTATACCCTCAAATCATTGGTGGGCCCAACAAAAGGTGCTGTTGTACACAGCGACCCCTACATAGAGCCTGAGTCTCTTATCAGATTTAGCACAAGGAAAGACGCTACCAAAAACCTTGGAAAAACGCCATCACCTACCTCTGAAGGCTTCAAATTTCAGCACTGCCGCCGCCCCTTCTACCTTGAAGGGCTGTAGAGGTGACCAAAACAGAACGCGTGGCCTTTACACGAGGTGAGAAAAGGGGGAAAAAGAAAACAGAGGAGTTTTCCCAATGTTAGAACACTGTTCGCAATTCCCAATGCGCCTGCTGCATTTTCCCATTTCACACTGGTGGACCAAAGTGCCGCGTCCAAACCAACCCCGGCCTTGCCATGTCATTCTCAACTCCTTTTCATATCCTGATCTGGCACCCCCGTATTTTGGCTTGTTTTTTTTTTTTAATTCTTTGAATACAACTTTTGAATCTAAGGTCTCCCACCTACACTAGTTTGGTGTTGTGGAACTTAAAGAAAACGAAAAGTCGACGTTGGGTGTTTTATCCGAATGGTTAGTTCTTGCAAGATTTTCCAACTTTTTCCTTTCACTTGCTGGGAAAAATGTTTTTCGCGACCACTGTTTTCAACTGCAGTTGCAAAGTCCTACAAAGAATGCCCAATGGGAAATGGGCGTTCAATGATGCAAGCCATGACTTTAGAATTCCCCCGTGAGACGTTTACATAGTAAGATACATGGAAGTTATAATGCTTAAGACATGAAGTGGTGGGCAAGGGCAACTTGATTACATAAACGAATGGCCATTGTTTTTTGGCATCTGTTTCACCCAATTTTGCATAATTTTTAGTGTGCTTTTTTATACACAAAACGATGAATCATATGTTTTTCCAAACCAGGAGGAATTCAACCCGAAAATATAGTCTAAAGGGAGAGATTACTTCAAAATGGAAGTTCAATGATGAAGGTGCACTTTTTGCATCCTACAAGCCATATGTAAAGGGTGTCTTATCACTAACACTGTTTGTCATTCCAAATTTTCTACTTGATGTAGCATGTATGTGTATGGCACGCAAATATCTTATTTGGTCAAATGGTTGGTGTGAATGTCATAGGTGATGGGTGATAAGATCTTTCATGTTTAGTGTTGGGTGGGAAAACTTGTAAAACTAAAACTTAAAATATCAACAACTTGCACATGACCTTTAATGATAAATTTAACACATGAACTTTAAGGATAAATTTAACACTGATATGTAATCTAGTTTGGTGTGGCAATTCTGCAAATACACAAGTGTAGCTACTTAGACTAGCATGATTAACAAGATTAGAGGAAAGTAGTAGTTCTATTAACCTTTGGGTTAAACTAGCATCTTTATTTTTAACGCAAGCTTAAGTTCATGCAGTAGGCTGAAAGCTCACAAACTCCTCTATTCATGCTTTGGAGTCTCTAGCATGCTATTGTAATACAGTTTGTTCTTAAGGTCTTCTTCTTACTATTTTGAAAAAGAACATTGAATTTGTAATAAAAGTAATAAAAACAAAAATGAAGGCACAACCTTAACCCTTGTTTGATTATTTTTAAAATTATTTTCTTTGATACATTCAGGCATGCTAACTTGGCTAGAGCTAAGTAGTAAAAGTAACTCAAATTTTGGATTACATGTATATATGGCCTTGAGTACATTGTTCAATCCAAAATTAAACTTAGTACCATACCACTACAAATAATCCCTTGGTTGTAAAAAATGATCCAAGATGGCTGAAGAGACTCGGAGGAACTGAAGGACAAGAAAAACAACTCATGGTCAGAGTGACATTTTGCATCTAAAAATGATCCAAGATGAATGAAGAGAGAAGAAACATAAGGACAAGAAAAGTAACTCATGATGGTCGGATTGACAGTTTGCATCTTAAAAAATGTTAAAATTCTAGTTTAAGGGTTTACTTAGGTCAATTACAAATATAAATTATGAATATTTTGAGTCGAAAAAAATAAACAGTTACCTTAGTGTCTATGGATGTAGTGCTATTCTGGCAGTTACACTTCATTGTAATTTTTAGATAATATTTCCCTTTTAAAAAAAGAAAACAAATCCAATGATTTTTGGACTAGTATGCCCCATTGTAAAATTTGTGTCACAAAAATTTATTAAAATAATGATATTTGTTGCTTAACTTTGTTTTTTCCAATGATATGAAATTAAGCCAAAACTTTTTTTCCCTGATTTTAGAGAGATTTTTTCAAAGTTAAAAGATAGCTATTGTTTGCATGCTTTTGTTGTTTTTTTACCACTCATTGTAAAAATCTTCTTGTGCATTCCTTGAGTTGAAAACAATGAAGGACTCTGATGAGCTCAATGGAATCTTCTGTCTTTTGTTTGTAGACAACGTTCTCTCTAACATACAAAACATGTAAGCTTAACAAAATCAATCCACATTAGATTGCTTTTCTATGTAAGATAGAAGAAATGGACACGACTAAAGCTAAGTGATAGAATCCCCTAGGTAAAGCTAAAGTTCAAAGGACCAACCTAGCTTCGATACCAATTGTGTGAAGAAACAATGGCTAGCAAACCAATGTACTAACGATTAAGCTTTATGTTTTTTTTAATGAGTTAATTTATCATTGTTTACTTGTAAGGAGATTGAAGAAGACAAGGAAACTTGGTGCTTTAAGGCTCTTCAACAATTATGTGTTTTCATAAATTCTCTATACAAACACTCCCTTTGCTAAATTGGTTAGAAAGAGAGACTTATTACTTATGAAAAAAATAGTTTCTTTAGATATATTCATACTTTTTAATATTATTATCTCCTTTTGTGGTAAAAGTTTTAGTATTAGTAATGTTTCAAAATCAAATATTTTTTTTGCGAAAGACATTTGGATTCGTGTATCACTTTTTCTTTTGGAGCAAACATGTAAAATTGAGAGATCTGAAAGACCATGTATTTTGAAATTTTTTTGCGCTTGCTAATTCTATAATTCATGACCATGTAAGATTGAGAGATCAACAAGACCATGTATTTCATAAATTTTTCTAGTGGCTAATTCTAGAATTCAACTTTTTATTTTTTCAAACTATCCTTGGGTTTACAAAAATCTTCTTTTATTTTTGCACGTGACCATTGCGTGAGGCTTCTGGCACGCAACATGTCTTCTTTACAGTCTTGAAAAGGCAAAGACAAAGTCCATGGAGATTTCACATTTTGCTTCTCCAATATGATTGTAGAATCCTAGTTGGTTTCCACAAACCATATATTAACCAAGCATTGAATGCATAGAAAAAAGCTATTTGACCCAAGAATTGAATGCATAGAAAAAACATTGCTTCTCTAATATGATTGTAGAATCCTAGTTGCTTTCCACAATCCAAATGGACTTTATTAAACCATATTTATAGAAAAAAGCTATTGGCAAGCTAACCGGATGCTAGAATCCAAAAGGGTTATAAAAGCACTTGAACAAATTCCCTTGTGTTTCTCAATTTTAGTCTTGCATTTATTTAAGTTACATTTTAGTGTGCAAATTAGTTTCCAACCTCCTGATTGCATGCCAAAAAATAGGTTCTTACTTGTGTCCCAAAAGCTAACTAACATATTTGAAAAATAAGTAGTTTTGCATCTAATAAGTTGCACTATTTTGTGCAGTTTAGATTGAAAAATGAGTAGTTTTGCATCTAATAAAGTTGCAATATTTTGTAAAGTTAAGATTGAAAATGAGTAGTTTTGCATCTAATAAAGTTGCACTATTTTCTACATAGGATATGTTGAATATAAACAACTAATTCAAATATGAAAGTGAAAGCAAGTAAAGGAATTGCACTATTAGAATCGCGATTGGATATTGGAATACAATATCACAAACTCCCTCCCTCTCTCTCTCTCTCTCTCTCTCTCTCTCTCTCTACCCTCCTTTCTCATGCACTCTCTTTATTTCTCTCACTTAATCCTCTCACATCTTTCTCTCTCTCTCTCTCTCTCACGTGAGAGAGAGAGATGGTAATTGCTAATATTACTTTTGCTCTTTCCTCCTATGAGTAGTGGGCTTGCACATAGTGCATGCTTGTGCACACACACTCACACACACACACATAGAGGGAGAGAGGGCGCTAGTTGTTGCTACTTCTTCCTCCCACAGGTACAATCTACCCTATAGAGAATCACACACTTACATGATCACAAGAAGATAAAAGCAACTAGGATTGTGTTATGTTTGGAGTTTAAATTGTTTATTGGATGGTGGATGGCTGATATGAGATTCAACCAAGGGAACAAGATCTCAAAAAACTCATCAAGGCTAACTTGCATAAATATGTGTCCCTTTGGTAGCCTCCTTGCACATTTCAACCCTAGCTTCCTCCACATTTAGGGGACCTTAAGACACTTGGAGAAGGAAACTCTAATTTCTCAATACAAAAATTAGAGCATAATATATACTTGCATAAATTAAAAGCATAAACCTTAATAAGCCAAATTAAATAAACAAGAGTGAGATGGAGAATAGAGTAGAGGTCATCGTCGACACAAGAGTGGGTTGAATCTCCCTTGGGATGAGTGTGGCAATTGTACCACTCACCCATATTTATATGTATTAGAAAAAGCGCTTGCTTTCCAAAAACAAAGCGCCTAGAATGAGTGTGGTAATTGTATCACTCACCCTTATTTGTATGTATTAGAAAAAGCACTTGCTTTCCAAAAACAAAGCACAAGTGCTTTTGAGTTTATGAGCGTGCAAACTCTACAAAAATATAGCAAGTATTAATATAAAGTCTTGGGCTTACCAAAAGCATAAAATACTATTTGGTATGTACAAAGGTACGAGACCTTAACTTTACAAAAATATTGATGCCAAAATATGAAATCAGAAAAGGTATTCACATGTCTTCCAAAATATCTCATAGTGGTCCCCAGCACATGTTTCACCCATGGTTAACACATAATCCATCACTCATTCTTCGCCTACATCTAGAACAATATTAGTCAGTGCACGTAACTGATTAAACGCATTAATATTGACCATATCATGCCAACACACATAGCTTGATTAAACACATTAATCCTGGTAAATGATATAAATAAAAGGCGTATCCAAAGTAAAATAATGGGTGTCCGCATAGAGGTTATGACTAAGATTCCCTCTTTTTTAGGTTGCAATTGACCTCAATTGCGTGGATAGGAAGAGTGGATGCGATTTTGGTAAGAATGGAAACAAATTTATGGCATCCATTTAGCATCTTCAAGAGGATGGTTCTTGAAAGTCACAAGATACTTAACATAAGTGTTACCTGTGCGTGTAATGGTGGTCTCATAGTCAATAATAGACTTAGGCACAAGATGTTCTTCTTTATCTACCAATTCAGGAGGTTGTTCTAATGTGGGATGAGATGGTAGAGGCTCTCTAAAAGGTCTTAAAAGACTAATATGAAAAAGAGTTATGAATATGCCAAGTAGAAGGTAGCTGCAACTTATATGCATTATCATTGATCTTTGTTATTATCTTGAAAGGTCCATAAAATCTAGGGGCTAACTTAACTACAGGGTTGGTCTCTATATATTTAAGTCTCCTTTTCTCAATACAAAGAAGCACATAATCACCTTCATGAAATATAACATGTTTACGTCACGATTTACATACTTCATGTATTTCTCTTGAGCTTTTTGAATATCAACTTTACTAGCTCATGAATTTGGTCAAAGTCTCTAACAAAAGAATCTATAGACTCTATAGAATGTAAAAGTCTATTCATGGGAGTAGGCAAAACCTTACCATAGACTATCTTAAATGGTGTTTTCTTAGTAGTAGTGTGAGGACAATTATTATATGCAAAGTACAAAATATGTAAATATTTATCCCATTTCTTAGATTGAGATGAGACATATGATCTAAGTAAATCAAGTATTATGATATTAGGTACTTCAGTTTGTCCATTAGATTCAAGGTGAAAAGAAGTATAGAAATCAAGTTTTGTTCCAAGATTATTAAACAATGTACTCCAGAAATCACTACAAAACTTTCTATCTCTATCGAAAATAATAATCTTTGGTAAACCATGATGTACAAACACTTGTTTAATGAATATATATGCATCTTGATATGTAGTCAATATCTTTTTGCAAGCAATAAAGCAAACCTCTTTGCTAAATCCAAATCATATTATTCTTGTTAGAAGTCAAAGGAAATCCAGTGATAAAATCCATACTTATTTGTTCCCATGGTAGGAATAGGCAAAGGCATAAGCAAACCAAACTTCTTTCCTTTATGACTTAATCTTTTGGAAAACAACACATTTAGAAATAAACTTAGTAACATCTTTGCACATAGTAGGCCAAAATAAATATCTGGCAACTATTTGCAAAGTAGATGTTGCTCCTCTTTGACCAACGAAAGGTGGTTGATGAGATTCTTCAATAATAGTTTGCCTAAATGGTCTAGTAATGCATAATCTTTCTTGGAAGAAAAGAAAACAATCATCAAAAGAATAATCGAAATGTGGTAACCAATCATTATCTTTTAACTTGTTGTATGCATCAAGAAAATCAGAATCATTTTCAAATGTTCCCTTCATGTTATCAAAAGAAATGCCTTCTATAGAAAAAGCAGATATATTATTAATGGTAGGTCTCCTATACTCAAAGAATCAGTATCTGGGTGTATATTGGATAGCTGGTTGAAAATTTTGAATAAAAGATGCCCACTGAATATGTCTATCTGATATTAAAGGTTGTGAGAGAAAATGTTTAATAATTTGTTGATCAGTTTTAATGATGAACTCAGAGCATAAGATAATGTTTCTAAAATTTTAATGCATGAACAACAACAATTAACTCTTTATCATATGTACTATATTTAAGTTCAGATGATTTCAATTTTCTACTTTCAGAAGTAATTGGGTGATTATCCTACATAAGCACAATACCAATACCATTTCCACTAGCATCAGTTACTACCACAAAGAATGGCTCTAAGGAAATTTGGTAGTGTTAATAAAGGTGCATGGGTAAGTAAAATTTAGTCTTTTTCAATAATTCAATCAAAATGATGTGCTTTGTAAGCAAAGCTTTTCACAAATCTTCTATGTGAACGTTCATCTTTAAAAAACCTAAGATGTTATCAAAGAAAACATATATAAAATTTTGGTGCTTCAAGAATATATGGTTCATCATGCGACTAAATGTAGTTGGTGCATTCGGTAAGTCCAAAAGGCATTACTAAAAACTCATAATAACCGTGCGAAATGCAGTCTCATAAACATCTTCTTCAACCATTCTAACCTGATGATAGCCTAGATTTAGGTCAATCTTGGAAAATACTTTGGCTCCTATCAACTTATTTAAGAGATCATCACACGTGGAATAGGATATCTATTCTTGACACTATTCTTATTTAAAGCTTGGTAGTCAATACACATGCAAAACGTTCCATTCTTCTTTTTGACGAGAAGAATAGGTGCTCCATATGGTGAACTACTAGGCCTAATAAGTTTCCTATCACAAGTAGGTCCTAGATTTGAGATTGGATCTCTTTTTACTCTAGAAAATTTACTCTATAAGGAGCCCTACAAGGAGGAATACCACCAGGGATAATGTCTATCCTATGGTCTTTCGATCTAGAATTAAGTAATCTAGGAGGTAGCTCATTCATAAAATAATCCAAAATTTGTGAAATGAATGGTTGGTGCAAGGTGTCCTTGGAAATGGATTTAGAGTCAGAGAACTCATTAACCATGACTAGATAAGTCTTTTCCTTTTTCCTCATCATGGCTCACTTAGCTTGGGCATGGCTTAGGGCTGTGCACATTCACTAGATTCCTATAATCCTTAAGTATACATTCTCAACATTGAATACAAAAGACATGACATGAAAATCATAAATCAATGTAAGGTTTATGCTCATGTCTCCATGGCATTCCAAGAGTAATATCATATGAATGCAAAGATGCAACTAGAAAGGTGCGCGGTTGACTATATGGTGCAATGGATAAAACAACATCTTTCACTTCCTTTGTGTGATTATACTTTGTTCCTTGAAAAGTGGTTTTGATTTTATGCTTTGAAGAGTAGCATTCAATTTAAGAGCATGCATAAGTTTTTTGGAAATAAAGTAATGTGTACTACCATCATCATGCAATATATTTACGGGTGAAAACATGCATTTTTCAAGAAGAATAGCCAATCTCTCCTAGTTAGCTAAGGAGTTTCACTTCAAGGTCTTCTAATGAAACATCATATGCAAAGTTGGGCACCTAAAACTATAATCTGATCGAATATCCAATAATTTCAAATCTTCTTTTCTTTGGGAACCAAAATTGTATACAGGCCCTGTGAAGGTTTAGAGATAGGTACACTAAATGTGAGTAAATTGTATACAGGCCCTGTCGCTCGCCTCGGCGGAGGTTTAGAGACACAGGTACACTAAATGTGAGTAAATTACCTATAACTTTTACATTATTACTCATATGATGTTCCCACTTTGCATATCACAAATTCAAATAACATAGAGCTTAACTTGATTTATCAAGTAATTTTTGATGTGTTCTACTATTTTCTATATTATTTAAAAGGCATTAGAATTGTTTAAAAAACATACTATTTTGTCCTCCCACCACATCTACCATTTAAAATGCTCAATTTGTATGGATCTAGTGATGATTAGATTGGGAAAGATTAGTAGAATGTGGGTATAAGGTAAAATTACAAATCTAACGGTTGGATTTTTGTAGATTTATTTTGGAAAATTTGTTATGGACTGTTAGAGGCCCATTAAATCCATTTTAATTTAATTCTAGAAAATCAAATATTGAATCTTTCAATTTAAAAACTCTACGGATCAATATACTTGTTGCCATGAATTTATTTAAAAAAATTGGCTTAATTTGAGTATGGGAAGGTTCATTTTCAATCCTCCCAAGTGAAAATTCCCATATTGTGTCCACTCTCCCCTTTTCAAGTCTAAAACCAATCCTAGTTAGGTTTAGAAATCTAGGCTTGGTAAACTTCAAAGCCTAGATATCATTCCATGTGTGAGGCTTGGGTAGGCACAAATCTTATATATGCATGCCACTTTATGTCCACATCAGCTTCGAGAGGATCCACATTAGAAGGTTGCCACCTCACCTTGCCACCTCCACCCTCCATGTCAACATGGTCAACCCAGTTGACTCCTCACCTTATCATCCTAGTCATCATTAATGCCACATCTTCTTGCTACCTTTACATGCCACCTCGACTTGGTGACATGGCATACCACATCAACTATAATAGTGCCACATGTCAAGAAAATGCCACATGTCATGCACACATGTGACATGTGGCACCTCCTTTCCATCTCCCCATTTTTTTTCAAAATTATATTTTAAAAAAAGTTAATTTAGTAATTTAGAGAAATAAAATATAAAATTTTAAATAATAAAATATATATAACTTATTAATATAAAAGAATTTAAAATCACTAATTTTAAAGGATTATATTTTGGAATTAGATAAATAATATTATTTTTAAAGTTTATGTTATTTAATTTTTTAAAAAATAATTTTTTAAATTTAATATTTCTTAAAAATATTTTATATGTAGGATAAATCGTTGAATAAAATTTTAAAAAAATACATTATAAAAGAAAAAGATATATTTATATATCTAGTAATGATAAATATTTAGACTTGTTAATAAATATTATTAATAATATTAATTTTTAAGTGGATAATAGTTTATCTTTAATTATCTTTATGTTTATCTTAATTATCCAATCAATCTTAGATAGAAAATCCAATGAGATTTGAAGTGGATAACCTATTTTTTCTATATAATCACATATCTCTAGTACTATCCCACACTTATCTCTAGTATGTTCCCATCATCGAGCCTTCATAATTTTTACTCTCTTAGCTTCCTTGAGAATGGGTTCTCAAAGTTGTAGGAGTCGAAAATGTGATAAGACTAGACTTCACCCCGTCCACTGAGTTCAAGAGAGAGGAGGAGAGGAAAAGGGTAGCTCGTGAGAGAAAGAGAGAGTGGAAAGCATGTCAATGAGCAACACCTTCCTTTGGGATGATCCAAGCCTTGCTCCTCATCTTCCACTTCCTCTCCCTCCACCCTCTTCCCCCCCACTACCCCTTAGTTTAGATAATCCACATGAACCCGCCCTTCCTGAGCCCCCTTCTCTTTCACAAGAACCTGCCCCCCTCCTTTGGGTGCCCATAGTGTGGATAGGAAAGAACTATCAAAGTCAGGGGTGCATCGTTGTGTCCACGCAATCTTCCATTCTTATTTCAAAGACCTCATGCCTTCATCACAAGCATGTGTCCTTGATGCTTTGATCGATCTGCCCACCAACATGGCCAACTGCAGGGCGCTTCTGACATTGGAGGTCAAAGAGAGAGGAGAGCTGGCCAAATGTAGGGCGCTTTCTGACATTGGAGGTCGAAGAGAAAGGAGAGCTGGCATGGTGGTGCTACAAAGTGTTCGTCGTTCCTATACAGTTAACAAGAAGAGGAACTCTGCAAACGCTTTGGATGCTCGAGACGGGCTATTGTAGTAGCCATAAGTAGCTCCCAAATGAAGGGTAAGGTGAGTGCCACATCTTGCATCCTTTTCATAGCACCACACGCACTTAGAGTTGGGTCTATTAGATGGCAAAGTTTAGATGCCAATGAGGTTGGTGCTTTGTGGAGGCGAGTAGTGGTTGTGTAGCTAGGCATGATCGCTTACTAGATGAAACCACTAGAGCCTTGATAGAAAGTTTTTGGGAGGAGAATTATCGTGCCTCGCCAGTTTTCAAGAAAGCTTTGTGTAAGAGAGTGACAAGTGTTCATTGAGCACGGTGCTTGCTTTCTTGAAATGACCCAAACAGAGTTGTATTCTCAGTTTGTGGCATCATATCCAGAGCCTAAAATTGGGCAAAGGTCATTTGCGGGGTGTAAGCCTTGGTTTGTGAGGTACTCACGCAGCGTGACACATGTTATTGTCGCTACATGTTGAGTTCAAATTTTTTTATGATGTGTTCTGTTCTCTTAGTGGGCATAGAAAGTTGCCTCGTAGTCCTCGTGATTTCATCCACTCACTTTTGTGTGCACGCACGGAGGATGCCCAGTTCCATAGGATGCCTTGTGAGGAGAGCAATTGCACATCATGTGGTTCACTTGCACATCTACAGATGGTAGATCTTGATGAAAGTGACCAAGAGATAGTGCCATGGTAACGTTATGAGTATGTGACACACCAGCTCCAGAGTGGTGGGGGCAGTCCAGGAAGTTGCAGCTCGTGGACAAACACCACGTTGTCACTTCACAGCCACATTTAGGGAGTAAACCTACCCCTATATACAGCACAATCATTGTGCCAAGTGGCAGGATCGTCAGTTCTGAGCATGCCTGGCAGGGTTTCCTAATGCTGTGGTCATCTCTGTGATTGATTTTGCAGAGAACTACACCTTCACACCTTTTCAGGAGATATAATATGAGTATTACTTCTCGGAGCAGGTAATGGTTATGTTTCATAATATTGTAGGTAAGACCTAGTCCTATCCCGCAGGGGGAGCGTGGTCTTCTAAAAGTCAAATTACCCATAGGGTAATTGATCATAATTTGGGCAAATACTAATCTTGATTCCTAGAGACAATGCTTTTTTTCTCATCCATGCAAGGCACAGTCGGCTGGCCTAGTCTCCTATAATAGAGTTGCCCGAGAACCTATTTATCTAGCGTAGGGCTTTCACTTAAACTGTTGGAAAGCTACCCGACTAATCGGGTCCACCCGTCCATAGGATGGTGCCGTCGAGGCATTCCATCCTCCCACTTTCCACCCTACTTACGCATCAATTTATTTTCTAATTAATCCTACCACACTTGACATAAATAAACATGCTCCTTAATTAAGGCCCTTTTCACAAGGTTCGTTAAAACAACCTTTTTCTATAGTACAATAATGCCAAAGACAAGATTTATAAAAAAGTTTTATACATGAATCAATTCCATACAAGCCAAACTGGCTCTCTTATTCTTTTCCTTTATACCGATGATCTAGAATTCGGCCTCCCTACGGGACCATACACCTCATTGTCAGCCGGCTCGTGAGGACTCAAGCTGTCCTGCCACCCTCTCAGGCTCCGTCGCTCGATCCTCTCGCCCCTTAGAGGGATGTCTATGCACTAGGGTGGGCTAATTCACCACACTAGGGTGGGCTAATTCACCACACTAGCCTGGGCCCTCAGAACTAGGCAGCATCACAATTACTCGTCTCAATCGGTGAACCTCATTCTCCCAATGGTATGAGGGATACCATGGGCAGACTCTGGGCCTTACTAATGTCTCCGCCATCTGGCTACACAAGCACAAGAACGGGGCAGAGTCAAGGCAGGGAGAAGTTGTACCTATACCTTAATTTAACCAAGATAACAATCCATTTACTCAACTAAACCATAGAACTAGAATCCATGTTACCTTCTTAAGAAAACAATCCTTTTCAACTTGAGATTGCGATAAGACATTATTTATTAAGGAATATGCTGTTTAAAAGAATATAAACTTTAACTAGTAAATCAATCAAATAGATCACTACTATTAACAATTAATAGAGAAGCCGGGGCCATACCTCAACCCCTAAGAATGATATATAATTGAAAAATAAAAAATATATATATCTTATAGAAATTTATCATTTATCATTGTCTTTGCTCGTTAATAAGAGTTTCAGAACTTGATATATGAGAATAGAGAGTCTTCTAATACCTTCTCTTATGATTGAACCATCCGAGATTGCGATAAGACATTCTTTATTAAGGCATATGCTGTTGTTTAAAAGAATACAAACTTTAACTAGTAAATCAATCAAATAGATCACTACTATTAACAATTAATAGAGAAGCCGGGGCCATACCTCAACCCTTAAGAATGATATATAATTGAAAAACAAAATATATATATACCTTATAGAAATTTGTTGTTTATCGCTGTCTTTGCTTGTTAATAAGAGTTTCAGAACTTGATATATGAGAATAGAGAGTCTTCTAATACCTTCTCTTACGATTGAATCATCCGATCATCCCCAAGCTTTATCTCCTCTTACTCGTACTTTGACTTTTCTCTCTTTCGAAGGTCTATGGCAAAGTAGCCTTCTCTTGCAGGGCTATGGTATACTATTATTTCCTTAAAAGAAAAGCTATGGAGTAGGAGTTTCTTCCTCATAAAGGTCATAGCAATCTAGCTTTATTTCCCAAGAGATTAGATAAGAATGAAGGGATATATGCATCTCAAGGTCTAGAATCACCTTGTGGCTACTAGCTGCATTCTTATAGTTTCCCCTGTGAAGAGACCTTGACAGAACCAGCAAATTGTTTTAGCCATAACTCTCCGATAAAAACTCAGAATATGGTCGTATAACCAGTCAAAAGAACCGAAAGGCATTTGGTCTACAAGCCAGCAGGGTAGAATAGGCAAAAACGTCTGTATATAGCCGCAATCATGCCATCGTTAGAAACACATTGCTTTTCCACATTTTTAGCATGCATGGACTCTAAATATGTAAAAGTACTCTAAATACGACCTCCTATCACCTAAATTCGAATTTCTATTTTTAGAGATACTTCTCTTAATAGAACTATTCTTGTCTTCTTATTTCTTTTAGGATTTTTGGAGCTAATATTTTTATTCTAACACTTTCCTAATGCTTCGAGCCTTATTGTCTCACTCTTCTCTAAGTGCACTCTCTTTCCTTCTTGAAATCTATATTAAAAGAGACACATACATGGCTTAGGAGGGACCTTAGAAGGGTGATGTATTTGCTGTTATTGCCGGTGAGGGCAATAGCGAGGGAGTAGACTACTATCTGATGAGTTGCACTAGGCCAAAGTGCATCCTTGACCAGGATACAATGGATGATCATGGGTTTTCTTTTGACGCCCATAGTATGATTGTGGCAGGCCGGTTCTACCAGCAGATTCAACTTCATCGAGGGAGTCTTGAGTTCCAGATATGGAAGTGGGAGAGTTAGAGGCATTTCAGTTCTCTCATCTAGTGGTTGCTACTAGGCTCACTCTTGATCGAGTATAGAGCCAAAAACACAGTTCTCGCCCTCTTTTTCAGCTTCAAGTGGATGACCATGAGAGCATTCTAGAGCAGTTGAGAGCTAGAGAGGGTGCTGCTGACTAGATCTCTATCTTGATAGTGACTAAACTCAGACTATCTTGGTTAGCTCACTTACATTGTACTTAGATTTATTGGGAGTGACTAATCTCAGAATAGCTGGGGTAGCTCATTTTAATTATACCTTGATCTTTTGAGTTAGTGGCTAAACCCAAAGTGCCTGGTTTGCTCACATTCTGATGTACTTAGTTGATGTTTTTATTATTATGAGTTTTCTCATTATTACATTTTAGTTGATGTTCATGGTTTTTTGATTTTTTAACACTTTGGTTATCATATTGTTTGTTGAAAATCACCATCACCATATTGTTCGTTGAAAATCACCAAACTTTGCAAGCATGTGGGGGTCCCTCCCACATGCTTGTAAAGTTTAGTCCCCCATCGGAGCATGTTTGGGTACGATGGTATCGGGAAGACCTAGATTTTCCATGGCCTCTTAAGCACAAAGAGACTTGAAAAAATTGCACTAGGCGCTAAGAACTAACCTCACCATCAGACCATGTTTGGGTACGATGGTATGGGGAAGAGCGGGATTTTCTATGGCCTCTTAAGCACCAAGAGACTTAAAGCATCCGCATTGGGCGCTAATTACTAACCCAAACATGCTCTGATGGGGACCAAACTTTGCAAGCATGTGGGTGTGGGTCCCCCCCACATGCTTGCAAAGTTTGGTCCCCATTAGAGCATGTTTGGGTATGATGGTATGGGGAAGACCCAGATTTTCCATGGTCTCTTAAGCACTAAGAGACTTGAAAAATTCACACTGGCGCTAATTACTAACCCAAACATGCTCTGGTTGGGGACCAAACTTTGCAAGCATGTGGGGGTGGGTCCCCCTGACTTGCTTGCAAAGTTTGGTCCCCATCGGAGCATGTTTGGGTACAATAGTATGGGGAAGACCCGGATTTTCCATGGCCTCTCAAGCACAAAGAGACTTGAAGAATCCGCATTGGGTGCTAATTACTAACCCAAACATGCTCCAATGGTGACCAAACTTTACAAGCACGTGGGGGTGGCTCCCCCCCCCCACATTCTTGCAAAGTTTTGTTCCCATAGGAGCATGTTTGGGTACAATGGTATGGGGAAGGCCCATATTTTCCATGGTCTCTTAAGCACCAAGAGACTTGAAAAATTTGCGCTGAGCGCTAATTACTAACCCAAACATACTCCGATGGTGACCAAATTTTGAAAGCACGTGGGGGTGGGTCCCCCCGATATGCTCGCAAAGTTTGGTCCCCATCGGAGCATGTTTGGGTATGATGGTGTGGGGAAGACCCAGATTTCCCATGGCCTCTTAAGCACCAAGAGACTTGAAAAATTTTGCACTGGGCGCTAAGAACTAACCTAAACATGCTCTGATGGTAACCAAACTTTGCAAGCATGTGGGGGTGGGTCCTCCCCACATGCTTGTAAAGTTTAGTCCCCATCGGAGCATGTTTGGGTACGATGGTATGGAGAAGAGCTGGATTTTCCATGGCCTCTTAAGCACCAAGAGACTTGAAGAATCTGCACTGGGTGCTAATTACTAACCCAAACATGCTGCGATGGTGATAAAACTTTGAAAGCATGTGGGGGTTGGTCCCCCCCACCTACTTCCAAAGTTTGGTTCCCATCATAGCATGTTTGGGTATGATGGTATGGGGAAGACCAGGTTTTCCATGGCCTCTTAAGCACCAAGAGACTTGAAAAATCTGCATTGGGCTCTAATTACGAACCAAAACATGCTCGGATGGTGACCAAACTTTGCAAGCATGTGGGGGTGGGTCCCCCCCACATGCTTGCAAAGTTTGGTCCCCATTGGAGCATGTTTGGGTATGATGGTATGGGGAAGACCCGGATTTTCCATGGCCTCTTAAGCACCAAGAGACTTGTGAAATCCGCACTGGGTGCTAAGAACTAACCCAAACATGCTCCAATGGTGACCATAATTTTCAAGCATGTGGCGGTGGGTCCCCTCCACATGCTTGCAAAGTTTGGTCCCCATCGGAGCATGCTTGGGTACGATGGTATGGACCCGGATTTTCCATGGCCTTTTAAGCACTAAGAGACTTGAAAAATTCGCATTAGGTGCTAATTACTAACCCAAACATGCTTGGATGGGGACCAAACTTTGCAAGCACGTGGGGGTGGGTCCCCCCCCACATGCTTGCAAAGTTTGGTCCCCATCCGAGCATGTTTGGGTATGATGGTATGGGGAAGACCTGGATTTTCCATGGCCTCTTAAGCACTAAGAGACTTGAAAAATTTGTACTAGGCACTAATTACTAACCCAAACATGCTCCGATGGTGACCAAACTTTGCAAGCATGTGGAGGGGACCCATCCCCACATGCTTGAAAATTTTTGTCCCCACCACATGCTTGCAAATTTTGGTCCTCACCATTGGAGCATGTTTGGGTACGATGGTATGGGCAAGAACGGGATTTTCCATGGCCTCTTAAGCACCAAGAGACTTGAAAAATCTACATGTGGGGGGACCCACCCCCACATGCTTGCAAAGTTTGGTCCCCATGTTTGGGTACGATGACATGGGGATTTTCAACAAACAATATGATAGCCAAAAAGTTAAAAAAATAAAAAAACCATGAACATCAACTAAAATGTAATGATCCTCAATAATGAAAAAACTCATAATGATATAAATATCAAATAAGTACATCAGAATGTGAGCTAACGCAACTGCTCTGGGTTTAGCCACTAACTCAAAAGATCAAGGCATAATGAAAATGAGCTATCCTAGCTAGTTTGAGGTTAGTCACTTCCAATAAATCTAAGTATAATGTAAGTGAGCTAACCCAACTAGTCTGAGTTTAGTCATTATCAATGGGAACCCAATCAATATCGTCATCTCTGAGTCGACGTGCGCATCGAGGCTACTGTGCACGTCGAGGAGGCTCTTCCAGTTGTGGGGGTCGTCGAATATTTGTGGGGAGGTCTACCTCAAAGGTAGGATCATGAGCTAGTGCTAGTGTACTCGGGAGCTCACGGGTCCCATAAGCTGCTATAGCCCTCTCCCTCTCTCTATGTCGTGCTACTGTAAGACGTCTCTATCTGTAAACCCAAAATCTATAATCAGACTCTCTCGCATGCCGTGCCTCTGAGTACCTGCCTCTAATGTCTGAAATGCAGCTCTAAGGCGGTCAATCTCCGCTCTCGCCTCTACCAGCTCTTGAGTGAGTCTCTTAGTGGTAGGTGTGGGAGCCTACGTGACACAATCAACCATGCCGCTCATTTTAAAAATATAGAAAAGTACATATAAACATGTAAACAAATGACTATGAAAAAGCTTAAGAAGTAATAAGTGTGTAAATACCTCGACATCTGTCTCGTCGGTATCGATCGTGAGAACAAGCACACCGCGTGCTGGATGCTCTCCGTGGTACTCTGTACGTTGATGCCAACCTGGGTGCCAAGATCCTCTACCGTCGACATAGGCACAAACGCCGGATCTGTAGCAGCTACATGAAGGGCTAGTGGAGGTTGCCTACCTTGGTCTTGGAGACGGTTTCGGCCAGCACCGCCACCAGGCCGATGGCTAGTGGAGGTTGCCTACCTTGGTCTTGGAGACGGTTTCGGCCAGCACCGCCACCAGGCCGATGGCTAGTGTAATCCACCTCCTCCCCTAAGAGGTCTTTCACGTCCTTACTTAATAGCATTCCACCATAATGATGCAGTTTCAACCAAATGATTTGCAACACACTTGAATTTATCTTTCTCAGAAAATTCTTTCCTAGAAAAATAATCATCAAGTTGTCTAATCCATGATAACACCATTTTTGTATCCTTTTTCCCATTACAATTTTGAAATGTGAAATCTTTACAACTAATTTTCTGTCCTTTTTGTTTCTTTTGTTCACGAAAAGTTTCTTTAATGGTGAGTCTAATGTCAAAGTCAGATTCAACACTTCTTAATCATTTCGTGTTTGAGAGTCATTATTTCAATTCTATTCTCTTAGCTCATTCTTCATTTAATTGAGCTTGAAGAGACAGAAGTTGCTCGAAAATAGAAGGAGGTTGTGGGTTTGACATGATGAGGAATAGATAGAGAGAGAGAGAAAATAAAATTGTAAAAGTTTAATACTAATTAAGATAAGCAAATAAACAATATGTGACTTATGGTCCTTGCTCGAATTTGTTGAATTTGTATGTTGTCCCAATTTTGTGGAGCAAGAATTTCCAACTTCAAATGTCATAAAGCCCATAAGTGGTATTTGAAGCCTTCGAGATTGATTTGTTGAAGTAGCCCAATTTCGCTTTTGAGAAGTTTGCCTTTGTCCCCAAAATCAATTTTGAAAAACCCCCTTTTTGTAGTAGTAATCCAAAGCTTTGAATTTTTCAAGTCTTTGAACTCTAAAAAAAAAACAAAGTTTTTTAGATATTTTTTATTTGAAGCTAAGTGTGTGAGGAGGGATAGAAGCTTGCAACTATTTTTTTTGGAATTATAAGGTTTTGGTGAGGGCTTGAGCTTTGTTGTGTAAGCGTACTAGTATAGGCTTTAACACAAAACTTTTATTAAAAAAATATATTTAAAGCTTAAATACCAAACCTTAAAGCTTTTAATTAAGAAAGCTTAAAAGTAAGCTTTTGCCTATGCGAGCGGCATTGCAATGCTCAGCAAAAGGGAAGCAACGGTGACTGGAATTTGCACAAGGAGAGGAGACAAGCAAAATCGGCTGGTTGTCACGCGAAAACGAAGAGAGAAGAAACAGTTGATGGTCGACGAAAATAAAAGGGGCAAAATTTGATGGAAAAACTAGCAGGAGAGAAGAAATATATATTTCTATTTTTTTCCCAAAATTTCTTGAAACCCTTGAATATGGATTTCCTCTATGTGATGGATTCTCCTTTATTTTGTTGAAGCTTTAGTAATTCCCAAAAATAAAACCTTTGGCCTTCTTTGCACAAAGTAAATTGCGTAAACCTTGATTTTTGAATTTTCCTTCAAAAATCCTTCTCCCTTGAGTGGTCCCCAAAGCTCTAATACCACTGTCAAGACCTTAAGACACTTGGAGAAGGAAACTCTAATATCTCAACACAAAAATTAGAGCATAACATATAGTTGCACAAATTAAAAGCATAAACCTTAATAAATCAAATTAAATAAACAAAAGAGAGATGGAGAATAGAGTAGAGGTCACCGTTCAATACAAGGCTGGGTTGAATCTCCCTTGGGATGAGTGTGACCCTTGTACCACACTGACCCATATTTGTATATTCCCAAAAGATAATTCCAAAAACAAAGCACAAGTGCTTTTGAGTTTATAAGTGTGCAAGCTCTACAAAAATATAGCAAGCATTAATATGAAGTCTCGAGCCTACCAAAAGTATAAAATACTATTTGGTATGAGGCCTTAGCCTTACATAAATATTGATGCCATGTCTCTTACCACTCTTGTGACCCAAATTGCCCATTCACTTTATATATCTTCATCTTTATTTTTGACCACATTCAGTGCTTATCTTTCCAACTCATCAACTTACTTTTTCCTTTTCACACTCACAAAGTAACCTTTGACCAAAAAAATAAATAATGTAAAGAACTCTTGTCTCCCCTCATATACTAAACTAGGAGGACATATGCCTCCCCTTAAATGTATATGATTGAACATCAGACCCAAACTCCAATGCTTTCCCTTTGGAAATGCATGCCTCCCAACATGTCCTCTCTTAGCCCCTACATTTCCATCACCCTTGGGTGTGAATGTCGTCGTGGGCTAGGGGTTGATGATACCTGCTCAACTCTGTGTGACACCATAGGAACATGTTATACCAATAACACATGCCCCCTAACATAGCACGCCAACATGGGTGCGAGTGTCATGGGCTAGGGGTTGATGATACCTACTCAACTCCGTGTGACACCATAGGAACATGTTACACCAATAGCATAGGTCCCCTAACATAGCACACCAACATGGGTGCACAAAACACTCTTCATGAAGAACTCGTAGGTTTGCAGTTTAATTTGGATTTTACTTCACTTTCACACACAAAATAGTGATTCACATACGGCTTGACTTGCCATTTACAAAGGCTCAAACAATACAACATAAGGAAAAAACCAATGAAGAATTTGATGAGCATCCACGTGTTGCTAAAGCATTTGATGATGTAGATGACGCCCATGATATCAATAAGAGCATCATTGGAGATGCCAAATTCATTGTATAAATTTTAATGCAAAGGAGATTTATATTAGGATTGTAAAAAGGTACAAAATTATTATATCACATCAGGATGATATCTTGCAGTCACTTGCAAACACTATTACTACATATGGAGTCTCTTTTTTGTGTAAACTATGTAAACATGTTAAGAGCTGTGTCTCATATGGAGTCTCTTTCCTATGTAAACACATGCTATAAGAGCCATGCCTCGTGTCTTACTGAAGAGACTTTTTTTTTTGGTAGAATCCAAGTAGGCAAGTCTCGTGCTTTCTGAAGCTCTGCATTAGTGATAGCTAGGAATATGATGAGGTTATGTTTTTCTATGAAAAATATAGAGCTTGCAATGAAGGAAAATTTGCATACAAGTATCTACTAGTCTTGCTAAAAATACTTTGACTAGCAAAAACTTACAAGACCTAGATTTATGGGATGTTAGGTTTGCAAGTACAAAAAGCATGCATGAAACACACGGACTAACTCTCGACCGATGTGAAACACCGCGGGGGGAGGCAGCTCTAGGTGTATGTGGTTTTTTAAACCAAGAAGTGTATGTGAACGTGTTCGAGAGCCAAGGCCCAAAAAAAAGTGTAGGCAACCAAGAAGGGTATGTGAACACGCGCTAAGTGTTTGACTACCCTAAAGCTAAGGCCCAAAAAAAAAGCTCATCACATTCTTCATAGTCCCCAAGTCTGAAAGCAGTCCACAGTGCTCAGCCTCCCCTCCGTGGGCGCAGGACCTTCAAACAGTTCACATGCTATAGCTCAAAGAAGATCAGCTCCCTTCGGTTCCTTTGGCATGGTAACAGTGTCGCAGGATCTGCAGCATTTTTTGAGTTACCTAAGTCATACTTAATAATTAATTAACTTGATTATATTTAATCTAATGAAGAGGTATCCAGCCTACTGGCTTACCTTAAGCTTGGATCAAATCAACACCAATCGCATCAATTCTATGTTCATATTGCCGACGACCGTCTCACGAGTTAGTTAGTGTCGTGGATAAAGGTCCCAAGGTCATGGGTTCAAGTCCTCACTTTACAACCTGTGGCACACATGTGTGTGTGTGTGTGTGTGTGTGTGCGCTATGTTATACTTTCTAATTCCAACCAATTCAAAAAAACATTTCTTCTTCTTCTATTTCCTCCTCTTCTTCTTCAATTCTTGCTGCATAATTTGCTTTCATTTTGTGCTTTTCTCGATCATCGAAGGCTTTCTTCCAACAATCGCGTGCATAATGACCGAGCCTATACAATAATTACATTTGACATTCTTCCTTTTTTCTCCTCTTTCTGGATGTTTTCCTTGAAACTTTGATCCACCTGCAAACACAACAAACTTTGATCCACCTGCAAACATAGCAAAAAGGGCTTACATCACCCTTTGTTACGTTATTAGTACTTATTCGCATAATATATGCTACCGATTAGTGTTGAAAATTGTGACTATTGGTGGGTACTACTTTGCGTGGTAATGAAAGGATGCCAAGAGGATGATAGGGCACTAAGGAGCCTTGTGTGACCAGTTGATTATCGGTAAAAGTAAGACCGTGCATGACAAACGATGACTCTCCTCAACAACCACTTCAATTATTTTAAACTCTAACTTATTGTCATGCAGGCAACACGGACTAAGGTGAAGACCTTGGGATTACACAGTGCATAGCTAGGCACTATGCAGGTGTAAAGACCAATGAAGTGCCCCTAGTCCAAGATTTTGTGATGTCATCCATGATGAAGAGTTAATCATAAAAATTAACAAAATAAAATAAAATAAAATAAATAAGAATAAAAACAAAGAAGGGAGAATGTAAGAGTAGCATAATTAATATCTAAGTTTACTAAGTCATAATTAAGAATTGATTAACCTAATTATATTTAGTCTAATGAAAAGGTATCCCAAAGGATATGACTTCTCCAACCTATGGGCTTATCTTAACCATGTATTAAATCAACATCAATTGAATCAACTTGTGTTCATATCCTCTCTATTGTGCGTAGTATATTATATTGTCTCTTTATATATATTCAACACATATAAATCAAACATGCTTGCATATAGACAACCTAGGAGCACCAATTAAGTTTAGAAGTAGTGGGGCATTTTTTTCTCAGTCTTACAACAACTTTCCTCCTTTGGTGCCATTTGAGAGCTCAAGGATGTGATATGTAAGACTTGAAGGTTTTGTTTTTTACACAGTGATCAAGAGTAGTTGCCAACAAAACATAACCTCTCTCTCTCTCTCTCTCTCTCTCTCTCTCTCTCTCTCTCTCTCTCTCTCTCTCTCTCTCTCTCTCTCTCTCTCTCTCTCTCTCTCTCTCCACATGGAAAGGATGTCTAACACTATCGAGAGGAGATAGAGCTCTCAAATGGTGACCTAGCTCCTATTTAAACTACGAATTCTTTTTCTAATCAAGATTAGCAAGGCTTCTTACTACTACCTTGATCAAATCAAGTCAAAATAGCACATGCGAACAACTTGTAGAATGACAACACTCATAAAGTATCTTTGAACTAAAGAACCATACATTTTGGAGAGGCATAAAGGCTGTTCAATTTGGGCCAATGGGGCTATGGGTTGGGATTCTAGCTGCTAGAACTCTACATCTAATTAGGATGTTGGAATTATATTTAAACATTTTTTTCTTTCATTTTTCCCCCTTCACATGATGTCTCTTAGACACTTTCTCCACCTATTTAGACATTATTTTCATAACAAGTTTCTTTTGTCCCTCAAATGTTGAGTCAACCAAGATCCTTTCATCTACCTCTAGGAGGTATAGATAAATATATGTGTACATATCTATAGATAAATACACATTGTCCACCCACGATAGACATTGTTTTCACAACAAGTTTCTTTTGTCCCTCAAACATTAAGTCAACCAAGACCCTTTCATGTGTATATATCTATAGAGACAAGGGGGGTAGAATAAGGTGAGAGATGTAATGATGTATATGGGTCTCATATTTAGTATGTAATATAAAGCCTTAAAAGAGAGACAGAAAAGCAACCAAGGAACTCTTGTTTAGCAAGTTTTCTACAATGGATTGTGGTGACCCACTCTTCTACCTTATTATCTATATCTAGTTCATTATTAACGATCTAGCTTGCCTAATTTCCTTCTCCGAAGAGCATTATGTTGATGACATCCTCGGATGGTTCCATGTGCAATATAGAGGTGTAATTTGTGTATTTCTTCTTCTTAACACCAAAATCACTAAGATTATAAGCCCCTTAAATGACGTGGATTGGGCTACAACGCATGGTGATCTCTACAAATAAATCTCTTGTTGCATTTACTACCTTCTTCTTGTGACATGTATACATATATATCTTGCATACTATGCTAGTATTAATAACTAGCTCATGCAAGATCTTGGCTCTAATCATCAATAATCCCTTAAGCACATACCATCGTGTGTTGAATTCACAAGAAAAAGATATACTATGGTGGACTATGGTAGACAATCAACTCTAGTTAATATGTTGGTCTAATGGTGGAGGTGGGATTGGGGGGATGCAAAATCTCAAAAGTCTACCACCATTGGTTATTGCACTATTTTAGCTAAGGGTGTAAGAGAGTAGGATCTTTGTATTGGCTTGATATTCTTCCTACTAATATTGTTCATTATTTTGCAGATGGAATTATTGTCTTCATGCTTCTTGTGTATAGGCTTTAGTTGATGATTTGCTATTGTTGTCCATAGATTTATACCAGTCTTCTCCTTGCCACCAGTATGACTCATTATTCTATAATTGGTGGTATTCTTTGATCTATGCTCATTACTCTACATATGGTGAAGTGGTTGTTTCTATGATAGTAATTGCCCATCCCTATACATATGTCTATTATGTTAGTCTATATGCCCTTGTAATAATTTGCACCCTGAGACTTGGAGCTCAGGTCGCAACTCTTTGTCTTTACCTTTTTGGCTGGCAACAAATGCTTGATCTCCCACATGTATACTAGTTTGGCTATCCCAAGATTGCTCTCCTTACAAGAACACTGCAACCAACTCATCAAAAGTAAGGGCATTGGGTTTTTATCATGAGCCAAAGTGTAAATGCAAAACCCTGGTATGAATACTAAAGAATTATCTGGAGTAGGACTCATCAATATATGTAAGCTATTCCCTTCAATCATTGTGGGGAACTCATTCATTAAATCTCCCTCATTTATACACTCGGACTCTAATTGCTTGTGCAAGTAAGCCACTTGTGCCTTGTTATGCACTTGATAAAGCACAACAAGCACATCTTAAGCATTTACATGAGGGAATATGAGGAATAATGCTCCTTTTTATTGAAAGTGCCACTAATGCATGTGCTTTGCATCCTTGCCATCCCACCTGGCTTGTTTTGTTATGGGAGGTGTAGAGGCAGATACCATAGTTATATTTGAACTAGCATCACCATCCAAAGTACATGTACGTCGTTGTCCAATCAAGACCTGACACTTCAGTGGTTTTGGACCACCTAGTTGGTTCCTACAGAGCACCTAGTTGGACCACCTAGTTGGTTCCTACAGAGCACGACGACTAACTCAATTGTGCCCAATGTGACAAGTCAATGCCAAGCCTTGAGCTACTTATCTAGCCATGCTTAGGAGAGTTGACTATGACTATATGCGAGTTAGTTCCCAGATCCTTCATTCTTCTGATGGTAGTTAACACAAAGATAAACATGCAAGTGATATAGAATAAACAGAATCATGCAATACAAAGTAGAAACAAGAGAGAGACCAACCCAAAAGACATTCTTCAATATTAGCTCAGATTCTCAAAACATACATCAATCCAGCATCTCTTGATCCCTGGGAAATTCCCCTTTTTCCCCTTACATCCATTTGGGTACTACTCATTTTTGCAAGAAGCTGTTAAGGTTGTTATAAAACAAGAAGACTTGACACATGATCAGTTTGTTACTAAAAGGAACTTTGGCGACGGCCAGATGGGCTGATTGGGCCAACACCTAGTGATCATAGTGGACGTTGTGTCAGTAGAGCAAAGCCTACTTTTTCCCACTAACCTTTTAAAAATTTTCGGATCTGATCTGTGCTACTGGCTCCGAACCATGCTATCCAGACACCTTATGGCCGGTTCCATCCTCCTTCCTCTAGTTCGGGCTGAGTGGTAGTGCCCCGTAATACGAATTGAATTGTCTGTTTGTTGGCTATACCTGGGCTCATAGGCTGTTTTATGGCTTCTTATTGAAGCATGGCCTAGCCCCATTCTCTCATTAGCCCTTTTGAATTGCACTTTGATAGGCCGTGCATCCAAATACTTGGCCTTGGTTCTCGTCATCATAGCCACCAGCATGTCAGCTATAAAAGCATGGGGTTATGTGCTTTCTAGAGAGATAGGACCATCTTCAAAGATTGTGTGCTCTGGTTCTCTCGCACCCCTTCTACCTCAGCTCCACTTTCACCCGTAGGACGGTATTTTGAAACTGATTCAACCTTGACACCCCCTTTTATGTGTTTGCCAGCTTACTTTAGGTGAGGGGCACTGATAGTGTCCCTCTTTGATTAAGCCATTGCCTCCTCACTCAGATTCGGTAGTCATAATTTTCTTTCGCTTTCCTATACAGCTCTGGATCTAGCCTTGCGTTCTTCTCCTGGGGAAGGGTTTATATCCTTGCGGCCTGGTCCTATAGGAACTTCCAACTTAGTCATGAACTTAGCTATGTTGTCCCAGTTGGAAGGCCTCAAGTCTCCTACTTGTTGCACAATAGAGTGCACCAATTGCTACTTACACTGTAGGGTTATCTCTTTCCAAGCACTCAGGCTTTTCTGGCCCAACTCCTTTTGCAGCTTAAGCTTCCACCTTCTTTGGAACTTTTTTCTCGGTTGTGGCCCAGCCTTGGAAATCCTAAATCATATTGTCTTTGGACTATAGTTCCTTGGCGTGGGCCTTCCTCATGGCATCCCACTATTCTGGTCTCTTTTTTATCTTAGCATTGGCAGTTGTTAGGGCCATATTGAGCTCATTAATGCTCATTTTTCTTGCCTTGCCCCTTTTCGTCCTTGTGGGCATAGCTTCCTCACTAACGCTCATTTTTCTTGCATTTCCTCTTGTCATCCTTGTGGGCATAGCTTCCTCGACTTCCTTCATTAATGTTTTGATGGCCTTGCCATCTTTCTTTTACTATTCCTTATACTCCTCAATGAGCGCTTTCAGCTCCTCCATCTGGACACGTAGCGTTCTTTGTCTTTCTCTTCAAATTTCTTTGTGGCCACCTGTGCATGTTCTTTTAGCTCATTTTTTGGGATATGATCCTATGCAGAGCTGGTCCACAACATTGTTTCCTTTCCTTTTCCATTTGTTTCTGCTTGCTGGCTTCTTTCCTTCTCCTTTTAGGACAACAAATTTATTCTTCCATGTTTCCACTTCTTTCATAGCTCCTCATTCTCTTTTTTGTGTCTCTTCAGTCCTGCTGGCATGCACCACCTTTGCTATAGCCGCCTGCTTCTTTTTTATCTCCACTCAAGGCTGGTGTGTATGGAGCATTTCTTGATTCCTGGCCCAAGGATGTAGCCGGATCTGGATATCCTAACCCTCCATGGTCCGGATTCCAGTCTCCTGGCTGATGAGAGGAATTATTTGTTTACAGGAAGGTGTGGGTGCTTCCATTACTGATTTTAACTTTTCCAAGTATGCCCCCCCCACACCTCCTTGAGGTCTTCCACTACATGAGTTTCCCATTGCTTAGGTGCTCCTCCCTGATCATAACGACCTGTGCTTCCATGGTTCTTTGGCTTTCTATGGCCCTATTCAGATTGTCTTGCATCTGCTGGGCTTGGTGGTCCCTTTCAGCCATGTTTCTTTTCATCTTTTCCACCTTTTGCCCTTGCCCTTTGTTGGCTTGTTGGAGCTTTATTAGCTGCCTTCGCAGGTTGTCTACCTAGTTGGCTTTTGCTCTCCTTTTGTGTAGATCTTCGTGCAATGGCTCTTGTTGGCTCTTCAAGTCCTCCCAATGATTTTGTGCTCTGAGCAACAACATCCTTCTCCCTAATTGTTTGTAGCTTGGTCATTTCCTTGAGTCCATCATTCATGCATCTTTGCACAGGTAGTTTAAGGATCCCTGCACACCCAGTCCATCCCTATCATTTCTGAAATGTTGAATGGGCTCATGACCATTGAGGCCGATTTGTGCATCGATGAATCTGGCTACTGTGGATGTTGTATTTCCAGTTGTAGCATGGTAGTGGAGGATGCTTCCTCCTTCTGTTGCTCTAGCCTTTGGGACAACAACACATATCAACCCACCACAGCTAGATCCTCCTTTATTTGTTGGCTGCTTGTGGCACCTCTGCTTCTCCACCACGAGAACCCTCCATAGATATTCTCCCCTTCTTTATGTTGACCTTCTTCTCCCCAAATACAACCTCTTTTTTCCTTGACCTGAGGTGGTTGTGGTTTGTGAGTCCTTCCAGGGAGCTTTGAGCTTTCAGATCTTTCAGGGGCATTGTCCTTTGAGCCCTCCTCCTTTTCCTTCTCTGCTCCTAGTTGAACCTTACCTTTAAAGAGAGTTTTGAGGTATGGCTCGATTTTTGTTTTTGTGTTTGGCTTGGTGAGCTTCCCAATCTTCTCTTTGACATTGTAGTAGAGCACTTCTGCCCATGCCACCCTTGTGCCTACTTTTGCGACTTTCACCATGCCAAATGTTTTCTTGGACATGAAGTAAGGTTTGTGAGTGAGGTTTATCATCTCCACCACAAACCTCATCTGCTTCTGCTTGTTCATGCGTAGTTTCGGTTATTTTGTACTCTTTGGATTTTCTTTCCAGTGGGCTGAATTTTGCGATAAGGTCATCATCTTATACAGGCTTGATTTCAATTTCACCTTCTACCCAGCAAGCGGAACACCTTAGACACGTACAAGGGGTTGAACTCCTTCTTCTCTCTTGAGGGTGTGATGACATGAAGTTATGTTGCTCTTCCTAGTGCAGTTTTGCAAACTCCTTCAAGCCCATCTTCTCCAGCCATTCTGCATGTTTGTCTGCTTCCTTATATAGGGTGGATGAAATTTATTTGAACTCTGGCATCCTCCTAGGCAATAGATAGCTAGAGGAGGGTGAGAGAAGGCAAGGATTACAATGAAGTTTAGCAAGGAGGGTGTAGGTAGCATAGCAAGCTTAGTTAAGAGAGAGCATGAAACATAGCTTTTGCATAATAGAGAAACATAAACCAAGCATGGAAGGCGTTTGAGTGAGAAAATGTAGTGCCTCCCTGCTGTTGTCATTGTGGCACACACCTCCCCTTGGTACAGCCATAATTACCTGATGTTTTCATGATTTTTCAAGAAATTTTTTAGATATTGTTTATTAGTGCCTATTGCACAGGCCCACAAGGCTGTTTATAACCGAGTAGTGGTGGGGAAAAATTTGATGTGACACCTTTCTCTTTCCATCCATGCACCCTTTTTATGGGGAGGCACCATCGATTTTTCCACCACCTTCATGCAATTTCTAGCTAGCTCTTCACTTTCTACAATGAAATTACATGTACATTGGCATTTTCTATTTTTAGATTTTATGCTTTTCCCTTTTTGCTCTTTCCAGAATCCTGTCCGACTTCCCATTCTGGTCTTGACTGGATTCGGATTCTACTCCTTGATGCTTTTCGATTCTTGATGCACTTGTCCTTGATGATTGTGTCCCTTCCTGTTCTAGAATCCTTCCATGATAAGGCTTTAGCCTATATCCATTCACCAGCTTCTTTAACCTTTCTCCATCCAGGCTTGCAAGTCCAAAGGTTCCCATTCCCATTTTCCTAAGTGGGCCTGTCCATCTTATTTTTCAGCTTTCCTAGGTGAGGTCCCATTCTTGAGGAGAATAGAAGGGCTACGTCTCCTTCCTGAAAGATTTTGAATTTGATGTTCCTGTCCACTTGGAGCTTCCTTCTTTTCTGCACAATCTCAGATGTCCATGCACTATACAATCTTTTTTCATCCAATTTGAGGAGTTGCTCAATTCTGTGAACTTCTGACTCTTGCAAAGATAATCTTTCTACCACGGCTATTCTAAGACTTTGTGTGAGGAATTCCATGGGCACTACTGCTCCCATACAACACCATGCTAAATGGCGTAAGTCATGTCGCATTCTTGTAAGCTGTCCTGAATTCCCATAATGTAGAATGCAGTTTTGTGTCCCAATTTGTCCTATTCTCATTGACTATATTGATTAGAATTCCTTTTAGGATTCTATTCGCGGATTTCGCATGTCCATTAGCCGACTGTTAATTTCTTATGCATAATCATGTGTTACTTTGTCAGCCTCTTGATCACTTCCATTGAGGAAGTGGCTTCCTCGTCGTCGCTGACTATTTCAATCGGACATCCAAATCTTGTGATGATTATTTCATATGGAAATTTTGCCACTGATGATGCCTTGCAGTCTTTCAAAGCTTTTGCTTCTATCCACTTTATGCAGTAGTCTATGGCAACCAATATATACTTGTTTCTTCCCGTTCTCTGAGCTACTAGCGTGAATGGGCATACAAAGTCTAGGCCCCATTTTTGGGATGACTCGAGTGTTGGTATCGAGCTGTGAGGCATTCTATCTGAATCATTCGGCTGCCCTAGCCTTTGTTAAAAATACAAGTGAATAGGGTGTGTGCGGGAACAAGCCCTTGGTTAAAGGCTGTAAAAGAGAATGAGTAAATGTAAAAGAACTTGTGAAAAGGTGAGAAGAATCTACTGGGAGAGAATAAAGGGTAGTAAGAGAAGATTTAGGAAGTGTGGAGATATTCTGGGAAAAGTGAAGAGGTGGAGAGAATCAAGGGAAAAGAGGTGGAGTGAATCATGGAGAAATCAGTGGGATTAGATGCTTGATGTAAACTCTATAAATTGAGGCATTGCCCTATTGAGAATTTGCTAGTTTTTGAGTATCCATGCCTACATTAATCTATTTGTTAATTACCCCATTACTTCTTAATTATTTATTAATCACTTTGTTAATGATGTTGATTCTAGTGTTTGATCCACCATAGCTCATCACAATGCTCTAATTTCAACATGGTATTAGAGCCATGCCTAGAATCCATCAGATTTATGAGTCCATTATCTAATTAATTAGGATTAGTAGATAATTAAAAAATAATCAAAATTTTAGTTATTTTTCAGTTCACCCCTTCACCCCCAGCTAGTGGAGGATCTCATTCACCTTGCACACATAAAATTAGGGCAAACCATTCTAGCACATGGTAGCCACTTCAATGCTCTTCAAGCCTATCCAAATAAGAGCGCAAACCGTCAAGCGATGAGGGAGAAATCATAGATTTACTGGGTGCCATTTTTTTGAGCTGATTTGGTGATTTCTACTTCCACAGATCAAAGGTCTCTAATTCCTCTTAGCCCAAGGTGTATTCAAGCATGCTCTACAAGCTGGTGAAGACAGAATTCAGTTTCATCAAGTCTACAGTGAGATCCAAGCTCTTCATCAAATCTGCAGGTGACTTCGGTAAAACAAAGATTAAGCTTTCAATATTTGGTCAAATCTTGTGTTTCTTGGCTTAATCCTCTACTAGACTCATTGCTATTGATGGCTTTGAAAGCATTTGAGCTCATTTGAAGTCTAAGGCACCAGATCTGGACTCCCCGCATACTCTATTTTCTACACACAACTTTGCTAATCAATGATTAATCAGTGCTAATCAATGTATTTTGGTGCAACTGAGGGTTCAAATTAACCATTAGGTATTTGATATAGATCCCTTGCAATTCGGAGTTGGTTTGATACTCCAACCATTCTGTACAAATTGGTTACCCTTGATTTAATGTAATTTCTGGGAAAATTGTGCTGATAAATTTGTGATAATCATCATTTTACATTTAACCCTTGGTTAATGCCTGTAAATCTCACTCAAATTCAAGATTATTCATAGCCAAAGTTGCATTTGGGAATGTGCATAAGAATGAATGCTATACGCATTATGTATTGGGCACATTGCATCAGTGTAAATATGGGATCAGACACTGCCCTTGTCTAGAATAAGGCAAGAGGTAAGACCTCCCGCATAAATTTGGGTTTGCATTGCATAATGACACAAGATGAACATCAAAAGCCCAAAGGAACTGTCAGCAAAACATTGAAACATGTTGCTCACATGGAGCAAAAAGACCTGACGGACAAGCTCATGGCCCCAGCCATGAAAGAAGAAGAATATCTCTTTCTAAGAAGAGGATCCACACCAAGAAGATCTAAAGGAAGCATTGAAGGAAGACATGGACACGAGAAGAGAAGAAGTCACAAGAAGAGAAGCTTCCCCAAGAAGACTGAAAGAAGAGATGGACGTGTGGAGAGAAGCTGCCACGACAAGAAGACTGGAGACAAGAGAAGATGTGAGGCTCCAAAGAGTGAGGAGCCATGTGAAAATCTCTGAGAGAGAGAGAGAGAGACCCCACAACCCAATGTAACATGCCCCAACAAAGTAAAACCACCTCTGAGCCACCCCGATGATGTAGGCCATGTGGTAGATGTATGTGTGAACACTTTAGTCAAGGTCGCGGCGGGCACTTATAGTAGCCTTGGACACATAGAGAGAGAGTGTGTCAAGGACTATGGAGTTTAGGGACTTGAGGCACTGGTCGTCGCGCTCGCGGGCTGTCAAGTAAGAAAGAAACTTGATACAGGGTCCAGGTGTGCTAAGATAACTTGAGGGGAGGAGTAGACAGTGGTCACGGACTATTAAGTAAGGGGAGGCAAACTTGGTATAGGGTCTAGGTGTACTAGGAGTATTCACTTGAGGGGAGGTGTTGAAAATACAAGTGAATAGGGTGTGTGCGGGAACAAGCCCTTGGTTAGAGGCTGTAAAAGAGAATGAGTAAATGTGAAAGAACCTATGAAAAGGTGAGAAGAATCTACTGGGAGAGAATAAAGGGTAGCAAGAGAAGATTTAGGAAGTGTGGAGATATTCTGGGAGATATTCATGGAAAAGTGAAGAGGTGGAGAGAATCAGGGAAAAGAGGTGGAGTGAATCATGGAGAAATCAGTGGGACTAGATACTTGATGTAAACTCTATAAATTGAGGCATTGCCCTAATGAGAATTTGCTGGTTTTTGAGTATCCATGCCTACATTAATCTATTTGTTAATTACCCACTAATTATATCTTAATTATTTACTAATCACTTTGTTAATGATGTTGATTCTAGTGTTTGATCCACCATAGCTCATCACAATGCTCAAATTTCAATAGCCTTTGGCACATGTCGCACTCTTGCAAACATGTGGGCATCTTTCAATGCTGTTGGCTACCATAGTCCTGCTTGGAATACTTTCCTTCCCATGCTTTCTCCAAAAAAGTGGCTTGCAAGGATCCCTTGATGTGCCTCTACCAGCACAACTTGCTTGTCATGTTCAAGAATGCACCTTCTCAAAATTTGGTCTATGCCCATGTTATATAATTGTCCTGCCACCACCACAAATGACTTGCTCTGGAGAGTCAGCTTTTTCCTCTGATCCCTTGACATGTACTCTGGAAAAGACAAGTCAGAAAGGAATTGCAACATCTCATCATACCAATTTTGTCTATGCATCTAAGATAAAGAGGTATACATCTTGAAAATCATCCTCCACCCCATTTGGAGTTTCTCTTGACTCTAGTTTGGACATGAAATTTTTCCCACTGCATGTTTATTTCCTGGGGTGTGCTGATGGTGAACTCAAACTCTTTAGTAACAACATCCATATGGCTAACTTGCCTGCTAAATCTGGCTTGTTCACTAGATACACAAGTGCCTTGTGGTCCACATGAAATTCAAAAAAATTACCCAATAGATGTCTAAATTTTGTGTTTGAGTAAATCATTCCTAGTGATTTTGTCTCCATGGTGGAATAATTCCTCTCTGGCTTTGATAGTCTTCTGCTTGCATAATACACCAAACGGAACTGGCCTTCAGTTTTGCAGCTTTACTATGATCTCGACTTTTGCTGGGTCCACTACTAGTCCTTCTGCGGACACTATGTGTCCCAACAAGGACTCGCTTGTGACTATAAAGGTACACTTAGTTGGGTTGAGACAGTCTGGCTGTCCCGCACTTTTCTAGACACAACATCAAGTGCTTTATGTGGTCTTTTTTTCTCCCAAACACATTGAAGTCATCCACAAAATCCTCATGAAGGTGGTCAAATATTCATAGAATATTTCTTGCACCATTCTCTTGAATGTGGTTGGAGCATTCACATTAGAAGCAAAAGCCCTCCATTCGGTTACAAAGGTTATTTTTTCTTTACCTTCTACAATCATGCACACTTGGTTGTAACCATTGAATCCATCCAAAAATGACTATGTCCTACCAGCATCCAATAGTGAGTTTATAAATGTTAGAGGAAATGGATTTGATATTATGGAGGCATTTAGCTTTATGTAGTCTATGTATACTTTGAGCTTCGCATTCTTCTTGGGGACAATGACTATGGGTGATAGCCATTCTGCTCTGTCTATCGGGTAGATGAATCCCACTCTCAATAGCTTATCTATCTCTTTCTTGACCTGCTTGGAGTAGTTAAGATTCATCCTATACCTACTCTGCCTTATTGGGATTGCATCCGCTTTCAAATTGATCTTGTGCTGATAGAAGATGGGATCAATTGCTTTCATGTCAGAGTAGTTCCATGCAAATACATCTTTGTAGGATCTCAACATCTCCAAGAGTTTTTCTCTGAATTCTTGACTCAGTTTTGCACTGACTTTGACTGTTCTAGGCTCTTGAGAATCTCCTAAGTTTATCTCTTCAAGTTCATCTTCCTACACTCTGATGTTATGCCTCTTCCATTTGTCTTCTTCTTGGTTAAGAACAATCATGGCCTTCTCCTGCTGCTCTACATGTATCTCTGCTATCCTATCTTGTTTGTCTTGACTGTCTTCATCTTCTTCCCCACTTTGTTCTTTTTAATTTCCATCATTCATTAGCACCTCAAGTTGAGTGACCAACTTCTAGATCGTACCTTTGGACAATCCACTCTACGTCTACTTTAAAGATCTACTTTAAAGTAGATCTTTAATTTCCATCATTCATTAGCACCTCAAGTTGAGTGACCAAGACTTCTAGATCATACCTTTGGACAATCCACTCTACGTCTACTTTAAAGAGTGACAACAGGTTTGGATTATCTCTCAAGATTTGCTCTTCTTCTTCATCTTCCACTCCTTCCATCAAGTAGTCAACAAGTAGTTTAGACCTTCAGCATATGCAACGGTCGGTTGGCCAGACTTAACTTGTCCTTCCTTGAAACTAAGATGCATACCTTCTTATTTACTTTCTGGATTGTAATCCTGTCCAATTCCCAATTATGTTTGATTTTTCCACTCCTAAGCCACGGTCTTCCAGCAACATGGGATATGCACCCGTAATCTCAGTCATCTTCAGGACTATAAATACAACAGTGAACATACATCCTGCCACTTCAATTTTCTCTCCTCTAATGATTCCAATTGGCTGAACTCTTCTTTAATCCTCATGATCTAGAACAGAGCAAGCTACATTTCTATAATTCCTAGCTTCATTTCCAGGCTATCTGATATTATATTGACTCATGATTCTCCATCTAGGATGACTTGTGATACCATCTGTACTCTTATTTTTATGGTTACTTCAGGAACAACTGTGTTGTAGTCCTGAACTGTTTTCACATTTTTACATTCTACAGGCCGGATTCTCCATTTTTACATTCTACAAGCCGGATTCTCCATTTTTGGAATAGGCACTTGAACCAATTTTTGATTCAGCACTATTTCCTGGAGCAACTTTTGCTTGTAGTTGGGCACCAGATTCATCATTTGATCCAATGTTATGTTCAGCTTTATTTTGCTGAGGTTCTCCCACAAGTCATATTTCTCTTTAGGGTTGCTGCTTTTTATTTCATGCCTTGGTACTGCTCATCTTTCCTTCTTCATTACTGGCTTCCTTTTCCTTCTCCTGACCTTTCCTTGCCAGTTGTTTTATTTGGACTTACTCCGGATTCTTTTGTAATTTCTTTTTACTACTTTGGGCTATTTTAGGCTCCAGTTGGCACTCCTACATCCCTTCTTTAATCATCTTAGCACTGCTTCGTGGCCTTTTGCCTGCTGCAATGTCCTCTCTCTTCCTAATCAAGCTTGCCCTGTCCAGATTGGTGTCAGGGTGCTCATTTAGGAGCGAACTTTCTTGCATCGTCCATACCATTCCTTGTGCACTCTGCTTAGTGATTTGTTCTAGGACCCTCATCAGTTGCCCTACTCACTATTTTGGCTTCTATTTTTCTTCCGGATCAACGTTTTTCCTGGCACTATCTTGATAGGTCCTTGTGACCTTGTCAATGCCATGAATTCCCTTGGCAGTAAATCCTAGCCAGAGTCCTGGTTTTTGGTGTAATTGCTGAGTTTGTTACAGTGTGGATGGTGCTGTGTATGTTTTTGCTGAATGATCAATTGTCTATCGTGGTTTTGAGCTATCTTTCAGGTGAGGGTGGGTGGTGAATTGTGAGAAGTGTTCCAGCCGGTGGGCTGGTGGTACCTCCGTTGTGTTTGTATTTTCCAAGTTTGGGAGGTGAAGGGCTATAGAGGCATGGTCTTCCTTTCTTTTTTTCACCTCACATTCTTCTGGTGCCCCCACTGAGGAGAGCTCAGGGATTTCTCTTACGAGGGTGTATGCCCCAGAGTAAGAGATTGAAGGAAGGTGTTTCCAGGTTTTTTCTTGGGATTGAAGTGAAGCTTGGGGATTAAAATGATGTCGTATCTAGAGTTTTTTGGTGGTCCGAATGAAGATGTGGCAGATTTTCTAGAAAGGATGGAGGTTGCATGCATAAGCAATCACATCAATGAGCCGACACAGGTATTGTAGTTGTTGCTGAATATATGTTTAAAGGGAGATGCGAGAGCATGGTCCAGAAGTTTTGAGGAGTCGTTAAAGGATGCTGAGCCACGCATTCCAATGACTGAGGATGGATTGAAGACTGCACTTTTGAACAGGTTCAAGAAGATTGAGGATCCAGATAAAGTTTGGCATGAAGTGCAGGGATTGACACAGGGCGAATTGGAGATTATGTGAAGAAATTCTCTTTGCTGTGGGAGACCTTGTGTAGGGCTTTGGGAGATGATCAGGTACCTCTGGACATGATGAAGAAGGATCATTTTATTGCAGGATTGAAGGGAGGCATTCGCTGGAAGGTGGAATTAAAGAAGCCCAGGTCTTATGAGGATGCAGTGGAGATAGCCAAATCAAAGGATTGGAAATTGCAACGGATGAACCAACTGGGGATGGTTCTAGTGGCAGTGAGGCCTGAAATGAGAAGGGTAGAAGCGGTACCGATGAGAACCGTGCTGGGAAGAGTGCAACCGACAGAAGTTCAGGTGAATAATGCCATACCACAGGGGACAAAGGTGGTACCTACAGCTATTACAGCTTCTGATGAAAGGCTTCAACAGGACATGAGGCAAATGGTGGATTGTATAAAGAATTTGAGTTTGCAAATGATGGGAAACACATGTGGTGGACGTGGCCGAGGCAGAGGCTATAATCAGGAAGGGGTTGAAGGTACAGCAAGCTATGGAAGTGGCCGTGGTTTTGGCAGGGGTAGACGGTTCATTCCTACATGCTGGAGTTGTGGTGAACTTGGACATCTAAGTACAGATTGTGATAAGCCTCAGCGAATGGGAGGTGATATGTATCCCTTACCCTCTCAGATTCCCAATAGGGAAAATGATTATGGAATTGAAATTAAAGGTGAAGCAGGGACCAGTGGGTTGACAAATGAAGAGAAAGGTAAAACTAAGGTGATAGATGTGGTCACCCTTGAGAAGACGAAGGAGACAGAAGCTGATGTGATGCCATTGGGGAAACGGATGCCACAGGAAAGGGAAGGCAGGGATGCTACAGGGCCCAGCAAGAAGAAAGGTAAAGTGAAGGAAGGAGGGGTTGGGCAGGATAGCTACAGTTTGCAGGAGGACATGGCTGGAAGGAAAGCTAATATTACTTTTGGGCAATTGATAGAGTTAGCTCCCAACTTGAAGCGTCAGTGGAAAAGACTTGTGAATTCGAGAGAGAAGGAACCTGCCAAAGGGATAGTGACTATTCTATCTGTTCAAGAGTTGCCTGATATATGTCCTGTGGGTGGTGAATGTATGGTACAAAGGGAAGAATCTAGGAGAGGCATACATAGATGGTGGAGCACAAATTTGTGTAATCACATTAGCAGCTGTGGAGAGTTTTGGTCTTAATTTTATTGAAGCGTCTAGTTTCTGTATTCGGCTGGCGAATCACCAGAAGGTCAAATGCTTAGGTATGATCAAAGAGTTAGAACTGTAGGCTTTTGATGTAAAGGTGCTTATGGATTGTCATGTTATGCCGGCAGGAATGGGTGCATTCCCCATCATTTTGGGAAGACCATGGCTGAGAGCGGTGAAGGCTGTTCAGGATTGGAGGAAAGGGGTCATTACTCTGTATGATAGGAGAGGGGATAAAAAGCAGTTTAATATGGATAATTAGAAGCCTGTTCATGATGAAGAGGAAAGTGAAGCTGATTCGAGTGTTGATGATACAACCAGTAGCACCACTACTAGTGAGGGAACAGAAGACACTTCATCCAGGATGCAGACATGGATGCCCTGGTTATTGATGAGAAAGTGCTTGGTGATGAGGTTGTCCAACAAGAAGCGGCCATACAGGAAGAATGCGAGGAGGTACAAGTGAATCATGAGCAAAGGTATGCATGTGATGTGAAAGAGTCTGCTTTAAAGTCTTTGGATGATAAACCTTTGTGGGATGAGTGGGATATAGAAAGTCTACAGGATGATGAACCTGAGTTGGAGTTGGATGATCAGATGTGCATTAATGTTAAGAAAGCCACAAGCAGAATTGATGCTATGAAGAAGGAGCAACACAAGAAGACTATGAATGATGCTGATGCTATGGATGAGACTATGGATGCTGTGATAGATGAATTTCTTATTGGCCTTGATGAAGATGAGCATATAGGTACTGAGGTGAATGCTTTGGGAATGGTGCTTGTTGAAGGGGAGTTTGTTTTGCCTGTAGTGGTTGGCTTTGATGGTAATGCTTCTTATGTTGATGGACAAGGAAGTGTTATGGCACAGCAGGTTTTTCTTGATGAGGCTTTCATCAGTTATTACCCTCAGCAAGAATTGCTTCACTGGTTCTTTAATATTGGTGTTGACCATATCAGTGATTTTGGAATTGAAATGAGGCAGGATGGTGTGTATGTCAGAAGCTTTGTTTCTAGAAGTTCTTATGTTGTGATGTGGGAAGTGGGATGGCAAACTATGCCTGTGGAAGATGACAGTGTTTCTTTGATCACTTGGAATAGAGATGTTTTGGTTACACTGTATGATGCTCAAAGGATTGACGGAGGGAAACGTGGTCATATGCTTTTTGCTGCGGATCATAAATGATTCAGTAGGCTAGGGGTTGGGCAAAGAATGTCAGGCAAAAATCTGAAAGGTGTTTTGGGTCTGTGTACATATGGGATGCGTGGTGTGTGAATAAACTTTGCCCTCAATGTTCTAGTGGCAAATGTATAGAGAGGGTAGTTTTGCAGTGAGCTAGTTCATGCGTGTTGTTTTTTTCAGAGCAGATGCTGGAGATTTGGAAGCTTTTTTTATTGCAACAGTATGGTGTGCGGGTGGTTGCCAAATACAGGGCACTGACGTTATTGGTCGGGTTTTGGTAAGTCATGAGGTGCTGATGATTTACGAGCTTGTGGTGGGTAGCTCTTGTTTTGGAAGGTTGTGGGCGCCGTTTGTTCAGGAAAAATACAAGGTGAAGGAGAGGCCATTGTAGCTTTGTGGTAGCCATCATTGAGGCTTTAGGAAAAAATAAAAAATTAATAATATAAATAGTGTGGCCAGCTTGAAAGACCACGTGGAAGCTCTGTTTTTCGCTAGCTCAATGGAAGAGGCCTCTGTTTTTCGCCAGCTCAATGGAAGAGGCCTCTAGAAGGTTGGCGAGGAAGTGTGAAGAATCGACGAGCCGCCTGGACCGCCTTGTTGGGGATTCTGAGAGACGGAGGTGAAGACAGTCGAAGGTGGTCGCCATGTGATGTGAAAAGCGGTGCTGGGGTGAAGTTGTCGCCTTGTGTATAAAGGCATGGCTGACAGACGTAGAGGTTTGGAGCCGCCGTCTTGTAGCTTTGGGGTGATCCTATGGTGACTCTCCGACCAGCGGCGGGCGGCAAAGAACAGAGAGAGAAGGAGGGCTGCTGGCGGCCCCTGGTGAGAGAAGAGCTGGCTGGGGACTCGACGGGACCAGAGACAAAATGAAGGTGGCCGTGTGAAGAGTTGCCACCTTGTATAAGAGGGGAGCTCTCTAGTGGTTCTACTGACAGGCAGAAAGAGGCAATGAGCTGGTTTGGTCTGTAGGCGTGTGAGGAGTAGCTGCCTTGTATAAGAGGGTCGCCCTGGTGATAGCTGCAGAGGGAGACAGTGGGGCTGGTACGATGTGAAGAAGCTGCCTTTGCCAAAATACCCTCTGAAATGTCATAAGATTCCCAATGGGGTCTTTGTTATGTGGTTTCATCTGACACTATTCTTTTGTATAACCTTGGTTATTGCACTTAGTGCACCAGACGTCGGGTCTCAATCCAGATCCTGCATGTCCTCCACCAAGCTTAGCTAGGGCAGCCTTTAGTTCTTCTTGAACATTCACTGCGTGCTTCCCGCCTTTCTTCTTCCGAGGCTTCCACTCTTCGGGATCCAAATCTCGATTCCGAGGTGTCTTCAATGGAATCCGAGTCAAAATTCTCTTCTTCCTTCTTTTTCCTTTTGTCAGCTCCTTTCTTTTTCTTCTTAGGGTCTTTGCTTATCTACTTCAAGATTCCTTTAGCTCTAGTTGCTCACTTATTCAAATGTGAGGGTCTCCAAATCATAAGAGGCTATTGCCATTTGGATCTTCTCCCTCAATCCTCTTACAAAACCACAAACTTAGTGTGGTTGTGCTGCAGGATTGTTTGGCTGGTCCAGATGCATTAATAGTGCTGTGAATTTTGCTACATAATCTTCTATTGGCCTCTTCTTCTGAGTCAACCTTTGTAGCTTTTCCAATTCCTCAATGGTTGTCTTGTCTCTCCAGAATATTTTCGAGAAATCTTTCTTCAGTTCCTCAAAATGTCTAGAAGTGCTCTAGACCATACTGAGCGTACCAGATGGTGGCCTTTCCACCTAGAGTTGTTGTAAACTACTCTATCTTTTGTGGCAATGGGGCTCTAGTGGGGCCAAGAAAGTGGTCTCAAAGGCAAAGACATGAGCATCTGGATCCTCTTGACTTTTTCCCTTGAACTTTGAGTATTTTGGAGACATCCTTCCCCAAGGATATGGCTCTTCTTCTTCTTGATTTCCCTCCCTCCTGTTTCTAATCCTCTCTAGGCATGAAATTCAACTTACGCTAGTGAAGGATTCCATAGAGGCTGAAGTAGAGAATCAGATAGGTTCCTTAAGGAACTAAGTGGACCAGGAGAGTCCTCTACCAACGAGTTTATTATTAGGCCTTGGTCAGGCAGGTTGAGGTAGAATGTTAGGCATTTTGATGTATCATGTGATGGTACTATAGGTGCTGAAAATTAAGCAAGTTCACATGTATCACACAAGAGAAAAGAGTAGGTGGATCATCCTTTTTAGTGCTTGATGTTTCAGTAGGTTACTCCTTTGGGGTTGATGGAGATAGTGGCATAAAAAAGAGCCTTGATGAGGAGTTTGGGATCTTGGATGTTGTTAAAATTGGTGTATAAAGAGCCAAAGTTGTGTTGAGAACACCTGGTAGCGATCCAGATGTATGTAGGTCTACTAGATCATTATATGCATACAAGGCCAAAGATATACAACCCATCATTATATACATACATGGTCAAAGAGATATGATGGTATACAACCCATCATTATATGCATACATGGTTAAAGATATACAAGAAGTAGAGCCCATATATTTTGAGGAGGCACTTGGACATAAGCATTAGGAAGATGTTATGGATGAAGAGATAGTTGTGGTACTAAAATGAGACATGGGATCTGGTACCTTTACCTAAGGAAAAGAAGGCAGTTAGATGTAAGTGGAGTGGATCTTCAACGTGAAGCAAAATTTAGATGAATTTGTTGGCAAGCATAAAGGCAATATTTCTAAAGGATATGCTCAAACATACATCATTGATTATGAGGAGATGCATTCAAACTGATTGCTAAGATGGAAACCATGAAAGCAATCATTGCTATGGTTAGCTAAGGGATGGTCTTTACATTAGATGGATGTAAAGAATGCTTTTCACATGGTGACTTACAGGAAGAAGTTTACATGATGCAATTGCCAAGATATGAGGATCATGCACACCCAGAATTTGTTTGTAGGTTGTGCAAAGCCTCATGTAGATGGAAGCATGCACCTAGAGCATGGTCAAGTAAGATAGGGGAATATTTTGACACTTTTGGATTTTAGATATCCAATGCTAATTTCTCACTTTATGTGAGAAAGACTAATAGGGGGATTATACTAATGGTCATCTAGATTGTGACACGTGTGACAGTGATGTGATGATGTTCATGAGGTGAAGACTTCTTAAAGAAGAAGTATGAAATGAAGAATTTGGGTGAGCTGCGATATTTCTTGGATATATAGGTGATTAGATCATGTGATAAAAGAAGAATTTTGAAAAGAAAGATTTGGGTGAGCTGAGATACTTCCTGGATATAGAGATAATTAGATCACATGTGGTGGGATTTGGATTTTGAAGATGCAGTATGGTTTAGACATGCCATGTTGTCCAAGTATGAGAGATGACATGGTGCCATTGGAGAACACGAGGGTGTCTGTAGATATAAGTTATCTCTTAGTAGGCACATAGTAGATAATTTGATTTACATAATTATCACTAGTCTGTAGATTTGAGCTATTCAGTTGAGAGCTGGTTTATGCATGCCCCATGGAAGCCACATTTAGATGTGTGGCTAGGAGGACACTCACGTACATAAAGTCCATAATACATAATGAACTTTTCTATGATGGTGGAGTATAGATACATGTACATGAATACACATACATGGGTACACATGCAAATTGCGATGGTACTGTCTTAGACAAGAGATGAACTAGCAACTTTATGTTCTCTTTTAGAAGTGTTACTGTTAGTATAGTTGGAATAGTAAGAAGAAGCCAACGGTTTCTTTGTCAAGTATAGAGGTTGAGTATAGGGGTGGTGCTATGGGGAGACACATGAGGTAGCTTGGTTATACAAGATACTTGCAGATATGGGCAAAGTAGCTTGGCTATATAAGCTACTTTTACAGATATGGATCGTTATTTATTTTATGACAATTTGAGCAACATATAGTTGGCTAGCAACCCCGTGTTGTAGGACAAAGCACATTGAGGTGCATTATCATTTTGCAAAAGGCAGAAGGCTTTATGATGTGGATTTGGCTTTTGTCAGCATAGAGGATCAAGTGGCTAACATCTTGAAAAAGCCATCGGGTACATAGAAGCTTCGCATGTTTAGAACATTACTTGGAGGGTAGGGTATGGAGTTGAGCTCGAGGGAGTGTTGAAATATCGAGCTCAACTAGTGCGGATATGGATGGCATGCCATAATGACACCTTTGCACTTATGCCACTGGGATGATTGGTGAGATTATGGTTGATATGATGCCAGGTTGTATGACAACCACTTTGGTTTACTAAAGTTATGGCATAGTTATAGTGCCAGCTCATATAGTTGGGTTCACACT